>NW_026047103.1:7020000-7320000 GCF_023864275.1 Schistocerca cancellata
TCTCCCAAGGCTGTCAGTAGTTCTAATGGAATGTTGTCTACTCCTGGGGCCTTGTTTTGACTCAGGTCTTTCAGTGCTCTGTCAAACTCTCTACGCAATATCATATCTCCCATTTCATCTTCTTCTATATCCTTCTCCATTTCCATAATATTGTCCTCAAGTACGTCGCCCTTGTATAGACCCTCTATGTACTCCTTCCACCTTTCTGCTATCCCTTCTTTGCTTAGAACTGGGCTTCCATCTGAGCTCTTTATTTTCATACAAGTGGTTTTCCTTTCTCCAAAGGTCTCTTTAATTTTCCTGTAAGCAGTATCTATTTTACCCCTAGTGAGATAAGCCTCTACATGTGTCCTCTACATTTGTCCTCTAGCCATCCCTGCTTAGCCATTTTGCACTTCCTGTCGATCTTATTTTTGAGACGTTTGTAATTCTTTTTGCCTGCTTCATTTACTGCATTTTTATATTTTCTCCTTTCATCAATTAAATTTCATATTTCTTCTGTTACCCAAGGGTTTCTACTAGCCCTCGTCTTTTAACCTATTTGATCCTCTGCTGCCTTCACTATTTCATCCCTCAAAGCTATCCATTCTTCTTCTACTGTATTTCTTCCCCCATTCCTGTCAATTGTTCCCTTATGCTGTCCCTGAAACTCTGTACAACCTCTGGTTTATTCAGTTTATCCAGGTCCCATCTCCTTAAATTCCCACCTTTTTGCAGTTTCTTCAGTTTTAATCTACAGTTCACAACCAACATATTGTGTTCAGAGTCCACATCTGCCCCTGGAAATGTTTTACAATTTAAAACCTGGTTCCTAAATCTCTGTCTTACCATTATATAGACTATGCGATACCTTTTAGTATCTCCAGGGTTGTTCCACGTATACAACCTTCTTTCATAACAACCTTCTCATAAAGTATGAGGTGTAAATACAAATAGGCTACCTAGGCAACATTGGTAAATACCAAAACAACGGTATCAAATAGTTGAGTATTAAGTCTTAGTTAATGTACTCCGAAAAATTCGCAATATGTTTACGCGACCGTCAGTGGCGCCTGTCGTCACTTCACGCTACTGCCCTTTCGGGCCGACCCACCTGGTTGGTCACGTGACGACCCGTGCGCCGCACACCTTGCATCAGCGGCTCGTGCCCGCGGCTTCATGAAGCGTCAGTTAGTCTAGTACACTGTCATCAAACCACTGCAGGATGTAGGCCTCGTCAGACAGATTAATGCACGGAACTAAGTTCGTACGTAATTATGTAAAAAAATTGATGAAAAATAAATAGGTAACTCTATTCCGTATCAACGTTAGGTTAATTAAACACAGTTTGGTTGTCACATTTTATATAATAAGTAGTCAAAATTTCAGTGCAGATTTTGAGGTGTGAATGCGGAACACGTAGCACTGGAAGAGTTGACTCTAACCATAGGAGGCCTATAACCAGCACTAACGAAAGTTTGCTGTTCCACAAACGATAGCTGCTGTTAAATTCTTTTTTCTTCCACTTAGATGGTGATTCAACCAAAATACGAAGGTTGTTTTTTAAGTAAGGGCCGTTTTTATTTTTAAAGAAAGATACAAATACTTTTGTAAAAAAACTTTTATTTTCTGATTCTACACAGTTTTACCTATTTTTCTACATAGTTGCCTTGTTTATTTAAACACTTGTCATACCGTACAACTAAGTTTTTAATTCCCTCTTCAAAGAATTCGACCGCCTGCTCCGACAGCCAAGAGTTCACGGCCGCTTTCACTTCATCGTCGTCATTGAAGCGCTGCCCGCCAAGACGGTGTTTCAGGTACCGGAAAAGGTGAAAATCGCTAGGAGCAACGTCGGGGCTGTATGGTGCATGGTCCAAAACTTCCCAGCCAAAAGAATCAATCAAATCCCGAGTCTTGTGACGGCCATTTTTAAACTCTCTAGCCCATGGACGCACTTTACCTTCACTCATTGCATTCAAGCCATAAACGTCTGTTAACTGACGATGAATTTCTGCAGCTGATAGGCTTCTCGCGGTCAAGAAACGTATCACTGACCGTATCTCACACGCGGCGGGCTATTCAATAATCGTAAACATTATAAAGTAGCACAGCGATGTGTACACGTCAGCTACAGAGCTGCAACTTGCATCAGTGTGAACGGGAAGGATGCCGGCAAGTGGCGCGGTGGCTTGTGGCGACGTCCGCGCGAACTACGGGACTATGCGCGCGAACGGCCCTTACTTAAAAAACAACCCTCGTGTTATTACTTATATTCAACTTAAAGTGCGTTACATACATCGTTGTTTACTTCTTATAGGTTTCCCTGTATCAAGGTTTTTTAGAAATTTTAAGTTTAACAGTCAAATGAGGTCGCTTTTGACAATTTATCTAAGAAGCACAGACTTCAATGCGAGATGCCTATAACAGTTTCCACAACGAAACTTTGTTTCGAAACCTGGCAGAAATTCCAAAGAAATTCTGGTCGTACGTGAAGTATGTTAGCGGAAAGAAATAATCAATGCCTTCGCTGCGCGATAGCAATGGAGATACTATAGAAGACAGTGCTGCCAAAGCAGAGTTACTAAACGCAGCCTTCCGAAATGCCTTCACAAAAGAAGACGAAGTAAATATTCCAGAATTCGAATCGAGAACAGCTGCCAACATGAGTAACGTAGAAGTAGATATCCTCGGAGTTGTGAAGCAACTTAAATAACTTAATAAAAGCCAGTTTTCTGGTCCAGACTGTATACGAATTAGGTTCCTTTCGCAGTATGCTGATGCAGTAGCTCCATACTTAACATATACAACCGTACCCAACGACTGGAAAGTTGCACAGATCACACCAATATTCAAGAAAGGTAGTAGGAGTAATCCACTAAATCTCAGGCCCATATCGTTAACGTCGATATGCAGCAGCATTTTGGAACATATAGTGTGTTCGAACATTATGAATTACGTCGAAGAAAACGGTCTGTAGACACAGAGTCAACATGGGTTTAGAAAACATCGATCCTGTGAAACACAACTAGCCTTTTATTCACATGAAGTGTTGAGTGCAATTGACAAGGGATTTCAGATCGATTCCGTATTTCTGGATTTCCGGAAGGCTTTTGACACTGTACCTCACAAGCGGCTCGTAGTGAAATTGCGTGCTTATGGAATATCGTCTCAGTTATATGACTGGATTTGTGATTTCCTGTCTGAGAGGTCACAGTTCATAGTAATTGACGGAAAGTCATCGAATAAAACAGAAGTGATTTCTGGCGCTCCCCAAGCTAGTGTTATAGGCCCCTCGCTCTTCGTTATCTATATAAACAATTTGGAAGGCACTCTGAGCAACCGTCTTCAGTTGTTTGCAGATGACGCTGTCGTTTATTGACTAATAAAATCATCAGAAGATCGAAACCAACTGCAAAACGATTTAGAAAAGATATCTGAATGGTGAGAAAATTGGCAGTTGAGTCTAACTAACGAAAAGTGTGAGGTCATCCACAATTTGTATAGAAACCAAATGGCAGTTATAAGAGTTGAGGGGCATGAAAGGGAAACAGTGGTTGGGAACGGAGTGAGACAGGGTTGTGGCCTCTCCTCGATGTTATTCAATCTGTATATTGAGCATGCAGTGAAGGAAATGAAAGAAAAATTCGGAGTAGGTATTGAAATCCATGGAGAAGAAATAAATACTTTGAGGCTCGCAGATGACATTGTAATTCTGTCTGAGACAGAAAAGGACTTGGAAGAGCAGTTGAACGGAATGGACAGTGTCTTGAAAGGAGGATATAAGATGAACATCAACAAAAGCAAAACGAGGATGATGGAATGTAGTCGAATTAAGTCGGGTGATGCACAGGGAATTAGATTAGGAAACGAGACACTTTAAGTAGTAAAGGAGTTTTGCTATTTCGGATGCAAAATAACTGATGATGGTCGAAGTAGAGAGGATATAAAATGTAAACTGGCAATGCCAAGGAAAGCGTTTCTGAAGAAGAGAAATTTGTTAACATCGAGTATAGATTTAAGTGTCAGGAAGTAGTTTCTGAAAGTATTTGTATGGAGTGTAGCCATGTATGGAAGTGAAACATGGACGATAAATAGCTTAGACAAGAAGAGGATAGAAGATTTTGTGATGTGGTGCTACAGAAGAATGCTGAAGATTAGATGGGTAGATCACATAACTAACGAGGACTTATTGAATAGAATTGGGGAGAAGATGAGTTTGTGGCACAACTTTACAAGAAGAAGGGACCGGTTGGTAAGACATGTTTAAGGCATCAAGGGATCACAAATTTAGCATTGGAGGGCAGCGTGGAGGGTAAAAATCGTAGAGGGAGACCAAGAGATGAATACACCAAGCAGATTCAGAAGGATGTAGATTGCAGTAGGTACTGGGAGATGAAGAGGCTTGCACAGGATAGAGTAGCATGGGGAGCTGCATCAAACCAGTCTCAGGACTGAAGACCACAACAACAACATCCAAATGAGTGCTAAACGGAACTAGTTCAACTTCGGTTACACGATAAATCAGTCCAATCTAAAAGCCGTAAATTGAACTAAATATCTAGGTATCACAATTACGAACAACTTAAATTGTAAGGAACACGTAGAATATGTTCTGGGGAAGGCTAACCAAGGGCTGCGTTTTATTGGCAGGACACTTAGAAAATGTAACAGATCTACTAAGGAGACTGCCTACACTACGCCTGTCCGTCCTCTTTTAGAATACTGCTGCGCGGTGTGGGATCCTTACCAGATAGGACTGACGGAGAACATCGAAGAAGTTCTTAGAAATGCAGCACGTTTTGTATTATCGCGAAATATGATAGTGTCACTGAAATGATACAGAATTTGGGCTAGAAATCATGAAAAGAAAGGCATTTTTCGTTGCGACGGAATCTTCTCACGAAATTCCAATCACCAACTTTCTCCTCCGAATGCGAAAATATTTTGTTGACACCTACCTACATACGGGAAATCAGAGCTCCTACGGAAAGATATAGGTGTTCATTCTTTCCACGCACTATACGAGATTTGAATAATAGAGAATTGTGAAGGTGGTTCGATGAACACACTGCTAGGCACTTGAATGTGATTTGCAGAGGATCCGTGTAGATGCAGATGTAGATGTAGAAGAGACTTTGTAAGTTAATCTTATAAGTTAATTCATTTTGTCCTGTGTGAGGCGAGAGGCTCTGCTCTGACTTGTTGGTGTGTAAACAACGTTTCATACTGTCAGGTCACCCGGGTCCATGTACTCTAAGTGATGTAAATGCCAAAAAATGTCATTAAATCCCATGGAGGCATTGTTTGAAAATGTCATGCAAGTGACTTTGGTGTAATTTCTATGGTGATTCAAAGGTTGTTGACTATTGCTGAGTGCTTGTGTCAAAAATGTAGTATGCAGTACGCGGGCTGAATTGTGAGTCTGTGCAATCGAATCATTATGCTCTGGTACTCTTTACTACAGTAACTTCGCGCTGAAATACTTAGATATCGAATCTAGCTAAATGTATTAATTGCAGAAGAAGCAGTGTGAACAACAGCTTCGAGCATTTTTACTCAAATCCTGTTTAGGCGTTCTGCCTATGTATAGAGAATGTTTGTGGGAAGGCACAGAACAATTTGAATTCGTTAACAGGATGCAAACTACACAGTGAAAGGGACGAGCTGTTTGATGTACCGCCTAGTCTGGATTCCCATCATGAGCTCCACATACATTCGTTCAAAATGGAATTTTCGCGTAGTTCTATTTCCCTACACGAAATTTATGTATTTCGATAGCAAAATATGTTTTACATATTCCTCAGATACCAACTTGAAAGTTACGAATAAGAGTTCAAATACATAAGAAACTTACAACATTGAAAATATACATGAATACTTAAAATATTTTTGTGTCACTGAGCAACAATACATCAGTTTGTTAAGATAAACATATTTATTCTATACGAGTTGTATGTGGTTCACAAAGTGTATGAAATTAACTATTTTGCACAAGACAAAGACACTGAAAGAAATGACATTGTGTACGTCAGAGGAAAACCTTTAATTAAATTGTCTTAAGAATTACTTCTATTAAACAAATCCCAGTTAAATGTAATTATCTTCAGAATTAATGCCATCAAATACATGCCTGTTACGCATAGTCTGTTTCGAAATAGATGTCCAACGGGTGTGCTTTGCTTCTTCTTTACTTATTTTTCTTTTCTACTTTGCACTTATTTTGGGGTCACAGCCTCATTCCCAAGCAAACATTCCTACGATTAGCTGAGCCGACAGGTAGGAATCTTGCAGTAATACTGGTCGCAGGCAAGCTAAATTTGTGTTGAAATTCATACTGTATTTTTCCAGCTCTGAAATAAATTCCTGCTGATATTCGTTACCATCATAATTCGCGTGTTTGGTAATCACGTGCATCCGACCATGGGAAAATTTCTTTCACAAGTGGCCAGGTAGGCATCGATTCACTCCATTGCTTAGTTGTTCCACACTGCCTCTGCCTTCTCTAGGAATGGTCTCTTCGCGTGTCCAGGGGAACAACATAGCGTGTAAGAACAAGCCACTTGCCGACTAACACCTATGGGGTCACATCCAAGCACAGATATTATTTCACAATCGGTTATCAATTATTGAAGTAAGTCGGTAGCTACACCTAACAGACTACACCCTAAACTGATATCATGCAAATTTAATTTTTGTACATGAGGTAGATTACTGAAAACAGCACAACTTTACAGATTGCTTGATCATCCCATAGATATCACACACTCCTTCTAAAATTAAAATCTGTGTAGGTAACTACCAAAAGATGTTAGATATTTATATTAAAAAAAGACAGGTAATTGGCATATACGCTCCTGGCAGTTGCCTGTCAAGAGTCATGAGTGTAATTGCAACTATCTGAGTTTTTCTATACATTGTCAAAGTATGGTTATCTTAAATTTCACCTTCCTTCGATGTTACATTTGGTACACGAAAGTGTCTTCTATGAGACATATCCATTTTTCAACCTATAGATGATATAATTCGTCTTTCAGTTGATGATGGTTGATATAGTTGCTACTGGTCAAAATTAATACTTTTGATCGCGTGGCCATCTTCCGCGGCAACTGTTAAAATCTGTTACTATTTTCTATCCGTCTTGAACTGACTGCAGCCTAATTAAAAAGATTTCCACCAGACGCGTTTCGCTTTTATTTATCAAAAATCTTCTGTGATTATTCTGCCAATTCGACACATATGTTTGTAAATTTTTGGTTGTTTTAGGTAAAAAAAGAAGCCTTATGTTTATAAAGTTGGTGTGCAAGTTACTTATGGTGTATCTTTATATACACATGAAAAAGTTTTGCGTCACCACAGTTCCCAGAACTCCTGAAGATAGTCATTCACTGTAGATATTGTATCACAGACACAGTCCCTTTGACTATTCAGAGAACTCACTAAACCCGCACAAAAATGTAAACAACGATGCATGAGCAGCGCCTATTAGACGGAGGGGGCCCGACAGCCGATCATTTCCAGTCATTCCACCAGGAAGGAGGTACACGGCTCGCGTTGTCTGTAGTTCAACCATGCCTAGACGGTCAATACCGCGGTCCTGTCGCGTCCGCATTGTTACTATGTACTATGTATGTTGTTGTAACGGCTGTACGATACGTGAATTCCATCCTCCGACCGACAGTGCAACCATATCGGCAGCATATCGGCGAGGCATTCGTGTTCTGAACGACTTACTTCATGATAAAGACATCGTTCGACTAGAGTGGCCAGCATGTTGTCCAGACATGAACCCTATCGACCAAGCCTGGGATAGATTGTAAAGGGCTGTTTATAGACGAAGTGACCCACCAAACACTCTTAGGGATCTGCGTCGGATCGCCGTTGAGGAGTGGGACAATCTGGACCCACAGTACCTTGATGAACTTCTGGATAGTATGCCACGATGAATACAGGCATGCTTCAATGCAAGAGGACGTGCTACTGGGTATTAGAGGTACCGGTGTGTACAGCAATCTGGACCACCACCTCTGAAGGTCTCTCTGTATGGTGATACAACAAGCAACGTGTGGGTTTCATGAGCAATAAAAACGGCGGAAATGATGTTTATGATGATCTGTATTCCAAATTTCTGTACAGGTTCCGGGAGTCTCGGAACCTAGGTGATGCAAACCTTTTTTGATGTGTGTATATTCCACTCCTTCCCTCGTTGCTGGCAGCTGTTGACGTCTAAGGACTGTGATACATATTTCCAGTTGGCTGTTTTTACCTGTGTGTGTATGTGTGTGTGTGTCTTCGTTCGTGTGCGTGAGTTAGTGAAAATTTGTGAAATTGTCTTGTGTGTTAGGTGGAGACGTGGGGGTTGGGGAGTGGGGATGGGCCTGGATGGTGATTGTAGGACAGTTATATGTGAATATTAAGTGATCAATCAGTTTAAAGTGCGTGTGATTTTCCAAGTTAGTCTGATCAATTATGAGTTCATCTTGTTCTGTTATGATTTTTTGGATGTGGTGGTTTTATTGTAAGGTAAGGAGGCTTTTTTGTTGTTGTTGATCCTTATGAGTTTCATATCCGTGTTCTGGCTGTAACTTTACGTTGGTGGTGGTGTAAGAATTCTCCAAAAGTTGAATGATTTGTCCTTTGATTAAATGCTTTTACATGTTCTTTGTATCAGGTGTCAAGTGTCCTCCTGGTTTGACCTATCTATCTTCCATCACATGTATTGCATTTTGGTTGGTATATTCCTGATTTCTGATGTACATCAGTTTTTTTATTGTTTTTGGGAAGTATTTCTGAATCGAGTTGTTGGTTTGGTGGGCTATGTTTATGCCCTGTAATTTTGAAAGTATTGATTATTCTGTGTGTGAATTTGTGGTTGTACATCATTGTGTACCATATTTTACTTTCTGTTTCTTCCACATTTTGTGTCATTCCTATTCTTGTGTTTTGTGTATTTGTTTGTATGTGACTTTGTCCTTGTATTGATGACAGCAGGGACTCCGTTCTTTTCTGTTTCTCGATTCTCTACTAGCAAGGACGGAAGGAGCAGAATATGCAGAGAAACACCGTAAGTAACTTGCAAACTAACTCTATAAACAAAACACTGTTTTTAACCTAAAACAACAAAAATGTACAAACGTATGCATCCAATTTGCAGAATAACCACGGAAGATGCTTTATAAATAAAAGCGAAACGCGTCTAGCGTAATTCTTTTTAATTAAATTGCAGTCGGCTGAAGAGGATAACCAACAGTAATAGATTGTCAACAATAGATTTAACATATCTAGCTGATGGCAAATAAAAATGGTTTTCTATAACTCTTCTAAAATTGTATTTCAGGATTACTATAAGAAATCCATATTTAGAATGCTGAAACCAACTCCGTAGTTTGGCACCCTGAACTGAGGACCTATAACAAATAAAAACGATAAGAGGATTTCATAGGGGAGCAGCTCATCTGGCTAATTTTTCACATGTTAGCAAAGTACACCATGATGCAGTATTCAATCATTCGACTGTTTCCAAAAGTAAACCTCATCAAGTAACTCTGGAGGCCAACAAATCATGCTTCACTCACAGAACTATAATCCAGGCTCATAATACTAACGTATTAATCATAATACTAAATTCTCAACGACTACACAAATATTAAAACACGAATAATTTACGACCGGTTTTAGATTCCTTCAACAATTGGAATTTCACCATTCATTTTGCAATCGTTTTAAATTTTATAAAAATTACATTAATTGTGTTTTGCTAAGATTGCAGTATGGTCTGTGCAAAGAACAGTAGACTCAAGCATTGTTATCAGCTCATTGGTTTATACTTCTACAAGTTTTAATATGCAACTGAAACACTCCTGTAAGATAACATTAATTTAAATTTAAATGGCGCTAGCCTCCTGGAAGCTTAATTCTACTTTGAAATATACATTTATGTTTAGCTTATGTTACCTAATATCCTTGAACTTTAGAGACTTGCCAAGAGGTAGTCCGTGTGAGTTGATGCTGTGGGCAATTGTGTTAACTTAAGATGTTTTTCTTTCTGTGAATACAAATCATAATTGAGGTTGACAATGATTCGGAAACATGGTCGACGGTTTTTGTTAGTATACATTTTTTGGTACCTGTGTTTATGTAATTAATATTACGTTATGGAGACGTGTTTTCTTTTCTTAATATTTACATGGCACATCACACAAGTGTGCTCAGAAACAAAACTGTAGAATGTACTGGAGCCCGTTTCATTCATGATACGCTTTTGGCGAAATCCGTAAGTTAGATTTTCTGTGTGGTTGAATGGGGGCTCAGAATTTAATTTCCTTAACTTCTTCAGGCATAGAAAACTCCATAACCTGCATCAGAATATGGAATAATGTCACATGCAAATAGGAAAACAAACATAGAATAATATCTGAACACGTTTACTTCACTATTTATTTATTGCTTATTTAGGGCCTCGCTTACATCTGACTAAGAAGTAAACATACAAAACCTATTATATAGCAGTCACAATAATAATATTTGCTTTATTAGTAAAACTAATAACTGGCAATAACAAAAATAATGATAATAATAATAACAACAGTAGTAACATTAACAATGACGATAAAACAATGTAGGAATGAAGAGCAATGTTCATTGTTATTACATAACAAACTCAATATAATAATTTCCATTATTAATAAAAAGTAATAACCTGGAATTGTAATAATGATAATAATAATAACAACAATAATAATAATCATAAAAATGGAGGAATTAAAAATGACATTGATTAATTTAGCGCTTTTCAAGCTTTGTTTGTTATGAAAAGAAGTGGAAGCGAGAATCAAAGAGGAGACTGTTGAAATGAAAGTGACACTGGCTGCTAGGAAAGAAGAGAATTTCAATAGGAACTCTGTAGATAAGAGGAGGGGGGGAGTGTGAGGGGGAGGGAGGATGGATGAGTGTGAACTGCAAAAGTAAATACCTATTATGATAGAAGGTGGACCGTTACGACATTGAGCCACCGTAGCTTCTATAACCTTCATACATCAATAGATTTTTCTGTGTGTAATTCAGTATTAATACATTTTGTCTGCTGTTGACGGTCTAAACACCAGACTGGCCGGAGAAAGACCAGACGGAAGGTTTGTGCCCGTTCAAAGACTTAACTTAGGTACCTAGGATATTTTTGCTGATTTTTCTCTAAGATTTGACTGAGGGGATTGTTATAGTCTAGGCGGTTAGACCATCTGATAGATGTACGGAATACTGTGAAAAACTGCTCTCCCACTTTCTTTATATCCTTTAGTGTGATAAGTAATGTTGTAACTTTCAAAGGGCGTCTCATTACTTTACTGGCCACATATTTCAAGAGCATTTTATGATGTAGAGGAACAGTATTTTACTACTCAGCGTGGTGCAAGCTAAAAAGAATAGTCTAACTTTTATCGTATGTGAAATATAATTAACTTCTTTCATGTTGGTGACTTTAATCTCGATATTCAGATGCTGCATAAATTAACTGATTTCACATGGGCTACGAAAGGGACTATATCATGAATAACTCGGTAGTGGTTAGTTTTTGAACAAAGAATGATTAGGATTTCATTTCTTCCCAAAGAGCTGACTGACACGGTTTTAGATTGATAATCTTGAGTCATTACAAGATGATTGCTGTGATGTCAAGTGGTGATATTTCTATGCAGAAGCGAGTCCTGAAAGTTGGCGATCTTTCCTTGCTGAAAGTAGGGTTGCGCGAAGTTCTTTGTTCCATGCATCTGAAGGGAAGGGTGTTCTACATCGCTAGCAGGAAGTGTTAGAGTCTTGGACAATATATTTCTATATTTGTCGGCCTGAAGTACTTATTTTCCCTTTATCTTTTACGTAGAGTGGGAACGGATATTAGATCTACTGAACGCGAGTGACCTTTTCGCCTTCCCGTTGATTTTGTTGTGACTTTGGTGTCTATCGTTGTTGTAACAGCACCATTGCAGCTAACCCCTGTCTCTCTGTAGTCACTTGTGTAAAGGTAAAACGTCAAGAGTCTGAAATAATTCTCTCGCATTTCGGTTGTCAGGCTAATTGTAGTAAAGTACTTTTTTGTGATTGTCAGCTATAATAAAGATGAAGTTTTTCCAGCCGATACTAGGGGAGTTAAGGTAACTCCATGATATTACTGTTTCGTGGGATTATTTCCATGCTTTGAAATTAGCCCTGTCACCGAGTAACTATATTGCAGATTTGAATCTGGCGGTCAGTAGGAGCATTCGTTCATTAATCCACGTACACAACAGTGCAATATTTTCGTCATTATGTAACAAGAGATCTATTCTGGATCTAATGTTTCAACTTGCCACCGCAGCATATCACTTCTAGAGGATTCTAGTCTCACATTCAGACATATATTCCACACGATGTTGTAAATTTTCCTACTTTCTTCCTCGGTGTTTGCTGACTCACAGTTCCTAAGATCATGCTATAGCAGCCACTTTCTAGCAGAGGGGCAACATCTGAGAGCTTTTCCTTGAAAGTTTGGTTGTTAACATGCAGTATTTTAATGCTTCCACTCTCTGAATTTGATATATGATTACATGGTTTTGCTTGGGTATCTCTGAGCTGCACCTAATCAGATATTGGTAATTCCGCGCGTACTTTGACAACCGAGCGACAGATTCCTGCATAGCGGACGAACGCGAATTCCAACGATAAAATTTCGGTGGTTACTCAGGAATGTATTGTGAATATTTTGAAATAATGGACTGCTGTCTATGGTAGCGCATTATAGAATAATTGTCTTTCGTTCGATTTCTTACCCCCACTTAATTTTGTATTTGTATTAGACTGAAAACATCTCCACAATCGTATATGCTGTGTGCCTTTTATGGAAACAAACGTTCCAATCACTCTTGGTGCTTGCTCTCGACGACATTAATGTCCACTTCTCTTTGTCATGCAACCTTGCTTTCAGTACCGCTCGGATCTCTTTCCAGTAGGTTTTTCCGACAGTGTTAGCTGCACCTTAATAGTGATACAGAGCGGTATGAATAGGTTTACTGACTCAGAATTGGCGGACGTCAGCCTCGTGTTTGGGATCACTAAGTGCAATGGAAGATACGGAATATTGTCAAACGGGAGGCAGGAAAGGCACTCAGTGTACATACAACATGATTTACCAACTGAATTGTGTGACGCTCCTGTGACTGATAATTCAAAAATTGCGAAAACTTTTAACAATCTTTGTTAATATTTAAGAATGTTCCAACCGTTTTCCAGTAGAAGAAGTCTTATGAACTGAAGGGATATGCAGTGAATCAAACTGTTTTGTAGTCCTTTATTGGTAACACTACCGGTTTCATATCGATAAAGGTGCATCCTTAGGTGATTGGTCCTCAACCAATCTGGAAGATACGATGTACCACTGTTGAGGCTTAAAAATTATTAGCCATTATAGGCTGTTGTCAATAGTAAAACTGGCATTCAACAGTAGTAGGTGAATGTCGAACTGGAGACATGGGAGTCATAAGACGACTAAGCAAATGAGAAAACTACAACTGTCATTTATGCCAATGCTACGGACTGGTAATTGGTGGTTTTGTTTTGGAAGACGATCTTGGCTAACATTTATTCCGACTGGAAGTCTTCATTCACTTTGAATACCATTAATACGGAAATCTTTATCTAGTAGAAAAAAGAGCCTTAATTATTAACAACGTACATTTTTAGCTGTGGTTTCCCTATGTACAAATCAGTATGTTTTAACGATCACTATCTGAGTGTAGCAATAAAAATAGGATTAAATTAGTTCAGTTGAAAACGCAAGAGCCTCAGCTTTTAAGCAACTAGGAATAGCACCAACATACTTCGCTAAATCAATATTCCAATAAAGAGAAGCTTTTATGGTGTTGACGGAATTTCAAACAGAATTCAGAAAAGTCGTTTTAATAAGTAATGTCGTGGGTGATATATATGATACTGTAACGTTGTAACTTTAATTTGGTATACTGAGGTGTAATATTGTTACTTTAATTTTGGTATACTGAAATCGGTGCTAATTGACAATGAAAGTGGGTTAAAAGCCGAGATCTGTCTGGGGACGTTAACCGTGGATTACTGGGCAACTGTATCATCAGATATTTAGTCTAGGCTTACCAAGCAGACTAACATTAATGCATTAATGATAATCTTTTAATAGTCATACAAAACCGGTAATATATATATATATATATATATATATATATATAAAGGAGAATTTAAATAAAAGGAAAGAAATCAGTTTATATTTGGAAATTTATTTTAAGATTGTTCATTGAAATTTCAGCATATTATACGTGAGTTATAACTGAGCTGGTGCCTTATTTACGATTAAAAAAAATGTGAGATTGTAATTTTACGGAACACATAAAATATGGACCCAAGATTGGGAGACTGGATACAACACTGCATTCATAAAATAACACACGAAGAACATTGAAACATAAGCAAAAAGAAATTAACCACAACCAACAGATTCAGTTTTTACCCAAAGAAATTACGTTCATACCACAATCCTGTCCGTCATGTAATTACCACACACTGGTATACTAAATTCATATTAACTCTTTGTGAAGTCTTCGCAAAAAGAATAGCTGAGAGCTACTTTGATGATTACACCACATGCTTCACGTGGTCAACTTGGCTTACACAAAGCGTACAACTCCACAATAATTTTGATAATTAAAATACATTAGATCGAAAAGCAATTGACAAAAGAAAAACCTTGAACTGGTTACTAACGTCTTACTATTAACCTGATGGGTCAAACAGTTATATAAGCACGTGATAGTGGTCTCGCAAAGTACACCCCACGTGAGCTGAACATAAAGAAAAGTTGCTATATTGAAAATATAGTCAAGACGAGACGTTATAATCACACAAACATTCGCATTTAAGATTGATGAACTTAGTTAGAGTTACTGATCAACACGTGGTTCCACTTTACTCACAAAGTAGTAACAAAGCAACTACCGCAAAATAATCTGAATTTAACACGAGAATTACACTCCGCTGCACTTTAAGATAGCATTAGATATTTTAGAGCTAAACCTGAAATCAAGGTGATTAAATTTTCAGTTAGGCTGAACTTAAGAAATCCATTGTCCTACGGACTTAACAGACACGCGCTTAGCCGGAGATCTTACCACTTCAGACGCTCGCCACGGCCACACTGCAACTGCCTACTGCCGAGCGTGCTTCCTGAGGGGTGGCTCACAAAGACCAACGGAAGTGGCCAGAGGGGCAGCTTCCTATACCAACATGACAACGGACGGACAGGACCATACTGAGAATAGAAACCTCTTTGCTTTTAGGAAGCGTAGCTACCTGTTCCGACGTTGGTCATACTGTTCTCTAGCAGACAGCCTTGTCTGCTACCCTCAAGCATGCAACTAGAAATACATATGCTCATTCATCCTCTCACACAAAAGGGAAGGGGGATGACAGTATCTTATCATATACAGTATATAAAAGAAAGCGGATGTAGGTTCCGTATGAGACTGTGTGACATGAATTACATATAAGAATTACATATAAACTGTGCTTTAAAGTGTAGTAGTGTGACAGATCGTTCTTGTTTATGTGTAAAAGTAACACGTTCCACTGCTCAGTCTCCTCCCAGATAGTCAGAATCGCCACAGTACATTTAGAAGAGGAATTTATTCCATAAATGGCAACAGATTTAGGAAATTAAACATGAAAGGAATCCAACAGAGACCTTTCATAACCCCAACGCTCCGGGAAAAGACTGTGCAGGGAATTTTCTGGCCATGCTAGGACATTCCCAAGCAGGCTTCTCACACCCTACTTAAACCAAAAGTGTAAAAGAAAAGGCAAAAGGACACCAGCTAATTGCTAAAACACAATAATTTCAACACATCTTTAGAATCTACCAATTTCAAACAGAAAAAAAAGAACACAATCTGTGACACCTATTTAAAAGGTAGTGTAGACCTAATTCGGTCAGCAAGTAAAAACAATGGTTCCTGTGTCATTAATATGAAAACAATTTCTGGTTGTTACCCTTATGGAGTTCACCAGTATTTGCTCATTGCAAGAGCCAACTGATCACAGGAAAATTTATGACTGTTTATTAACAAGCAAAATGTATGAAAATAGCAAAGGTGCCACAGCAATTAAAAAAAAGAACATCAAATAACATCGGTATTAAAAAGCAGAACATAACAATGCTCAATCTGCAAAAGCAACAAAATGATAAGAGAAAAAAACATGTTTTACAAAGTGGTTATCGCAAAAAAATTATATATCGTATAAAACTAATAATCTGTAGAATTAAAATAACTATGTGGCACTCATTTAATCACTCTACTATATTTCAATTAGCTAGCAAACAATGAGCACTGTCATTATACTGAAACTACAATAATTATGTGATTGTTACCCTTAAGGGGTTCCTCACAGTAAATATGCCCCATGCAAAGGCTAATCGATCACAGTTCAATGAGAATAAAAAGCTATCTGACTGAGAAACGAAGCAATGCCACAGCAATGAATTTACGAAACAAAATATCACAAATCTAATACCTCACACAAAAACTAACATTGATAAATAAAGCAGTACAATAGTCAACATCTAAAACAAACAAAAAACCTATAAATAAAACACCTGCAAAATACAAGAGTCAAAGTCTAAAAAAGATAAATAGAACACCTGCAAAATACAAGAGTCAGTCTAATAAACACCAATAAATCGAACTCCTGCAAAACACACGAGTCAGAGTTTCTCTGACAGAAACACACGTATATGCACTGGACTATAAACCGTATAATCACTGTTCACTGACACACTCAGTACTTCCACTGTTCCGAGGCACAATATCAGAAGATTCCAGGTTCGAATCCTGGCAGGGTCGCCATGTGTAACGTTGTAACTTTAATTTGGTATACTGAGGTGTAATATTGTTACTTTAATTTTGGTATACTGAAATCGGTGCTAATTGACAATGAAAGTGGGTTAAAAGCCGAGATCTGTCTGGGGACGTTAACCGTGGATTACTGGGCAACTGTTTCATCAGATATTTAGTCTAGGCTTACCAAGCAGACTAACATTAATGCATTAATGATAATCTTTTAATAGTCATACAAAACCGGTAATATATATATATATATATATATATATATATATATATATATATATAATGGAGAATTTAATTAAAAGGAAAGAAATCAGTTTATATTTGGAAATTTATTTTAAGATTGTTCATTGAAATTTCAGCATATTATACGTGAGTTATAACTGAGCTGGTGCCTTATTTACGATTAAAAAAAATGTGAGATTGTAATTTTACGGAACACATAAAATATGGACCCAAGATTGGGAGACTGGATACAACACTGCATTCATAAAATAACACACGAAGAACATTGAAACATAAGCAAAAAGAAATTAACCACAACCAACAGATTCAGTTTTTACCCAAAGAAATTACGTTCATACCACAATCCTGTCCGTCATGTAATTACCACACACTGGTATACTAAATTCATATTAACTCTTTGTGAAGTCTTCGCAAAAAGAATAGCTGAGAGCTACTTTGATGATTACACCACATGCTTCACGTGGTCAACTTGGTTTACACAAAGCGTACAACTCCACAATAATTTTGATAATTAAAATACATTAGATCGAAAAGCAATTGACAAAAGAAAAACCTTGAACTGGTTACTAACGTCTTACTATTAACCTGATGGGTCAAACAGTTATATAAGCACGTGGTAGTGGTCTCGCAAAGTACACCCCACGTGAGCTGAACATAAAGAAAAGTTGCTATATTGAAAATATAGTCAAGACGAGACGTTATAATCACACAAACATTCGCATTTAAGATTGATGAACTTAGTTAGAGTTACTGATCAACACGTGGTTCCACTTTACTCACAAAGTAGTAACAAAGCAACTACCGCAAAATAATCTGAATTTAACACGAGAATTACACTCCGCTGCACTTTAAGATAGCATTAGATATTTTAGAGCTAAACCTGAAATCAAGGTGATTAAATTTTCAGTTAGGCTGAACTTAAGAAATCCATTGTCCTACGGACTTAACAGACACGCGCTTAGCCGGAGATCTTACCACTTCAGACGCTCGCCACGGCCACACTGCAACTGCCTACTGCCGAGCGTGCTTCCTGAGGGGTGGCTCACAAAGACCAACGGAAGTGGCCAGAGGGGCAGCTTCCTATACCAACATGACAACGGACGGACAGGACCATACTGAGAATAGAAACCTCTTTGCTTTTAGGAAGCGTAGCTACCTGTTCCGACGTTGGTCATACTGTTCTCTAGCAGACAGCCTTGTCTGCTACCCTCAAGCATGCAACTAGAAATACATATGCTCATTCATCCTCTCACACAAAAGGGAAGGGGGATGACAGTATCTTATCATATACAGTATATAAAAGAAAGCGGATGTAGGTTCCGTATGAGACTGTGTGACATGAATTACATATAAGAATTACATATAAACTGTGCTTTAAAGTGTAGTAGTGTGACAGATCGTTCTTGTTTATGTGTAAAAGTAACACGTTCCACTGCTCAGTCTCCTCCCAGATAGTCAGAAACGCCACAGTACATTTAGAAGAGGAATTTATTCCATAAATGGCAACAGATTTAGGAAATTAAACATGAAAGGAATCCAACAGAGACCTTTCAATACTGGCACATGGAAGTTTTCCAGACAGATTAAGATATTCAATAATGAAATGTATTCTTAGGAATGGTGACATGAAAGACATAAATAATTATTGTCTAAATTTCTTTGTGGCATTTTTTCCAAAATATTGGAAAAAAATAGTACACTCATGAGTTGTCTCTCCTTTAAGAAGAGTTGCTAGACTGAAGATCGTCTTTATGAATTTACTCACCAAATATCACAAGACTTAAATAACAATTATCACCATTCGGTATTTTTTCTGATCATTTCAAGTCGTCTGATTGTCTAGAGAAACTCAATTTTATGGAACACAACTGGGAAGGAACGAAAAATAGAGCTCACAGGTTTCAGTTCTTATTCCGTACCTATCCAATACGTATGTGAATGACTTTCCTCTTAAGTTTAATTGCGTAGGCTTCCGCGGGCAGAGTGAGCTGACATAAAAGTTTTCTCGGTATTGTACCGCGTCATAATGTAAAAAAACTACCGCTGCTGGAGGAAAAAGCCAGCCATGCGCAGGGAACAGTAACAACAAAATATAAAGGACACTGAATAGCTAGAACGCACCATTAGACCCAGAAGAAAGACGCTGCAACCGTGGCCGAAACGTTGTTTTTTTTCTCCAGCAGCAGTAGTTTTTTACGTTATGACGCGGTACCATACCCTGAAAACTTTTATGTCGACTTTCCTCTTAAAATACAACGAGCAGACTTGGTATTTTTTGGAGACGATACCGGCGTTCAAGCTCGACTCAGTATATTCAAATTTTTGGCACACTTAAGACAAAATATAATTTTAATCTCGTACAAACTCTCGGCATGCGGGCAGACGCAGACAATTTAATAGGTTTTCTCAAGTAATCGTAATTTATTTAGTTTCATAATATTGAAAAATGTCTTTCTCTAATATCTTGACAGAAATATGGTAGCACCTTGCTACCTCATTACGAACACGTGGAGACTCTACCCCAAGGAAAACAATTCAGATATCCTGAGCAATTTTAACGTAAAAGGATTTTCTTTAAATTAGGAATCACACCGCAGGTAATCAGTTGCATCTGCCCGCACAGAGCAGCAGATTTCAGTTGAAACGGTAAACTATCTCTAAAATAGAAAACTGACATAAGTTTGGCAGTATCCTCAGAAAACTATTCTTGTAATACTCTTAAAGCCACAATGAATTCTTCAGGCCTTGCGTTTTCTTTAACGACAGTGAGTTTCGAGAAATTGACTGTGTTTGTGAGAATTTGTCCCTTCTACATACTGATTTTCTTTTTAGCTGCATCCCCATCGAATCAGAAAGCAGCTGATTCTCACCTTGCAATGTCTTACTGTGAGAAGTGAGCAGGCAAATCGACTGAAAGGGCAAGGTCTGGAATACATTCCGGATGTCCTAATTTTCCTTCCTGCACGCCTTTTTCCTCCATAAATTTAACAATTGCGGGAGTTACACCGAAACATCATTACAGCCATGCCACTTGACTTAATTAACGAACTTCGTAGTAACATACAAAGTCTCAACACGCTTCGCTCACATCGGTCTAAAAATATTACAACTGACAGTGGAATAATGTGCGCCTGCGAATTCAGAAATTTTAATATCAGTGCCACCAAATTCTTTCCATGCTTCATGCCTGAAAATGTAGCGCAAAGTGCCCCTTGATGTACAGAACAATGAGTCCCGTCTGTCGATCATTGTGATTTTCTGCCCTTTCATTGTCAAGCGAATCTTTAAATTATTTCCTCATGATACTGTAATGTTGGTTCACAGTAAATTCGTAATACCCATCGATTTTGCGAATACGTAAAAGATACTGAGAATTCTCATCCCTCTCTTTCATCGAACTAAAGAAAGTTGTGCTGACCGAGCGAGGTGGCTCGGTGGTTAGCACAGTGGACTCGCATTCGGGAAGACAACGGTTCACGTCTGGCAAAACTGATTTAAGTTTTCCGTGATCTCACAAAACTCTCCGTAAGAACAGGGCAGGAGGGCCCAACGGTACCGACCGGCCGCCGTGTCGTCCTCACCCACCACAAGTGTCACTGGATTCGGATATGGAGGGGCATGTGGTCAGCACACCGCTCTCAAATGGTTCAAATAGCTCTGAGCCTTATGGGACTTAACATCTGAGGTCATCAATCCCCTGGAACAGAACTACTTAAACCTAACTAACCTAAGCACATCACACACATCTATGCCCGAGGCAGGATTCGCACCTGCGACCGTAGCAGTCGCACGGTTCCAAACTGAAGCGCCTAGAAGCGTTCGACACCGCTATCCCTGCCGTGTGTCAGTTTACGTGACCGGAGTAGCTAATTCTCAGTCAAGTAGCTCCTCAGTTTGCTTCACAAGGGCTGAGTGCACCCAGCTTGCCAACAGCGGTCGGCATACCTGATGGTCACCCATCCAAGTGCTAGTCCAGTCCGACAGCACTTAACTTCGGTGATCCGACGGGAACCGGTGTTACCACTGCAGCAATACCGTTGGCGATCTCACTAAATCGCTTCAGGCAATTTCCGGGATGGTTCCTGTGAAAGGGCGCATCCGACTTCCTTCCTTGTCCTTCCCTCATCCGATGGGACCGATGACCTCGCTGGTTGGTCACCCCCCCCCCCCAAAAAAAAAAATCAACCACGAAATGTTCCTTTTTACCGAGAACCTCTGAGAAGGAGTGAGAAAATCCAAGACCGGCCGAGACTTGGCCTGCACGAGGTCGGAACGCCCGGCTCGCATGTGGTTTAGCTAACACGCGGCCGGCCCTGTTCTAACTCATCCCAAACGAGTCCCGTTGGTTTCAGAATGGGGATCTGGCCAGGCCAGTTGTAACACTACGCTCGGGCGCACGATACTCTTTAAAGCCTGTACTATAGTAAGTTGACGGGCTTCACCTTATAAGAAAGGATTATGGTATATATGTTGACCGCGTGTACCTGAATGGAGGCAAAATCAGACTTACACCCACTCAGTAACAACAATGATACGTCAAGCAAGTCTGAAGTGCAACTACACGTCAGGACGGACAAGAAACAACACAGCAGATGCTACCAATTGTTAATAAAACGGTCGCCAGCCTAATTAGGCATTAACTGAGTTTCTTCCCTGTACCAGTGAATGTACCTTCAAGCATAACCACACGTAGTAACACTGCATTATATGGTAAATTTTAGAACCAGAAAATCTACTGAACTGATATTTTCACTTTCTGTACTAATATGGACACAGCATAAATACACAACAATACACTATAATGTTTACTACAAACTTCGTATTGTCTATTGATCTGATTGAAATCGGGCATAGGTTACACTAGAAACAGCACTTTCGAAACACACATACAATGCCAATTTTAAAAAGGGTAAAACACTGATAAATTTCGTTTTTATCTTGACTTTAACTTTGCTGGTCAAATCGGTTCAGTACACTTCAGAATTCAAATGAATAGAAAAGAAAGAAAGGAGGGAGGGGGAGACCCTGAAACTGTTATAATCACTGTATTAAAATTTTAATTATTGAAATCCTTAAGCACTCAAGATTTCCAATATATGAGTTATTACTCTTTTTGTTTTATTTCCTGCTCATTTAACTACCATTATTTTTATCTCAAATTAATTAAATTTCATTACTAAACCAATTTCAACATTGTCTTCCAACTTTGTCAGACCTATGTTATTTACCTATATATTCATTGACAACAAAGTTCTTTAAACATCATTCTGACATAGATAGGTCTGCAGGTAATTATTATTAACATAAACTTTAAATCTTCATCTCGGGACACTCGGATTGCACAACATGTGGAAAGGACCCTGTCTAGGTTAGTTGTGAGGATAATAAAATGATAGGACAGTTCTGGTAAAATTTAAGTTGTTATTGAACAGTATGTAACAAAAGTAACACTGGTCCACACGAATACAGTACTAAAAATTTCAACCTGTTCGTATCGATGAGGCGGTGGCCGGCAGGAGGCGAGATGGCGAGCCACAAAGCACACATACAATCACAGCATTGGCTCTTGAAATATTGGCAGTTTACTTCTTCACAGCGTCGCAATACTTTTCCATTTAGTGCCTATGGAATATTGTCATGCTGTATAGGCGTCGGAAACGGCGCATCCGAGGCTCAACGAAATCGCGTTTTCCAGGAGAACCTCCTCGATCCAGAACGTGTTTCCTAGACCGATGCCCAACTCCGACTACTACTGCTGAGCCCGTTATGCCGCATAGCGCCCGTGTGCATTTTCCCGCGCTCGCCTGCCATCCACCTTTTACCGCTCCCCTACAGACAGGGTATTCACCAGAGGTTTTGCATTCTACATATCCTACTACATTGCGTACGTATGGACCAGGCGCACAATTACAACTTTAACATCTTACAATAGTTTCAACATTAGTTACACTTCACTTCCATTATAACATTGCTTGAAATTTGACATAAACGTTAATAATCACGTCGAAAATTGTTTACAGTTTCTTTAACATAATGGCATGAAACAAAAAAGAAATGAAATCAGAACATAGATTATACTAATTTATCGAAAATCAGAAGAAAAAATTATTATATGTACAATAGTATAGCGCTGTTGTTGTTACACAGTCTCTTCAGGAAAGTTATTGCCCACGAACCACTGCCTCACAGGTTCCTTTACGACACGCTGCATTGTCATGCTGGAACAAACAGTCATGCTCTCCAAACAGTTCCTCCACTGTACGCAGTACAGAATGTTGTCATACGATTCCGTCTTCAGTGGTTTCCTTATCGTAATAAGATGACCTCATTCTAACCACGAACAACACCACCTCAGAGTGCGACCACCTCTCCATACATCACTGTTGGCACTAAATATCATGGCAGATAACGCTCTCCAGGGATTCGCCAAACCTAATCCCACCCATCACATTCTACAGCGTGATTCATCACTCTAAATCACTCATTTCCAGCGGTCCACTGTCCAGTGATGTCAAACTTTCCGCCTCTCTAGCCATTGCCTGCTGGAACGTGTGGCTTATGACAAGATACTCGACCATTCTAACGACTCATTCATTCTGCTGATGTCATGCGATTTCTTACTGCCAACCTCCACAATGCTCGCTTTTCCCTGGTTTCGGCTTACCTCGATTTAACTGTGGTTGTTCCTTCACGTTCCCAGTTCACAAAGACGTTACCAACAGTCGACTTGGGCAGCATTAGAAGCTTTGGATTTTTTACTCAGTGACTATTCCACGTTCAAGGTCACTGAGTTCTGCTGACCACCCACTCTGCTAACGCTGCTTCCCTGACAACACAATAATCACTGACTCTTTTTCGTACTGGCACGTACGACTCCCTTGACGTCTTCTGGTAAATTCCGCACTACACTGGGGCTTCCAAGTACTTCTGATCACGTAGTGCACGCGATCATCATTTGTATCGTAGTCCATCATTTGATTCTGAAAAAGGGCAAACTAATTAGTGTCTGTCAGCCATTGCACTTTTTCTGCACAGTTTCTCTGCTTATTAGAGACTGCATGGATGGGCGGATGTCGCCAGAAAACTCCCACACGCTCATATTCAAGCCGAGAGTACTACAAGTAAATCGAACAAACGAGAAAAACTCATTCAGTTGACGCGTCTCAGGGCGTCGTTCGGTGCAACTTTCCTGTTATACGACGCAAGTGGGTGGTGAAGAAGGGGTAATTTCCACTTCCGTGACTACTCAGGTATTAGCAGCGAGAGACTCGAGCATAACAGCGGCATAATTAGCATCGGCTCTAAATTAATGAGTTAATGAGGTACACTTCAGTTTAACAACACTTAGGACAAGAACACTTAGGGAGGGGCAGAGGGGGGGGGGGCGCTCGAAATTAAATGGCATTCAGAACTTCAACCCACTCTCTCTTTCAATAAGCTGTATATTAACCATTGACTTCTTTTTCTTATTGACGTAAGTCTGGAAGGACACTCTGGTTTGCACCAAGTTTCGTTTCGACGAGAGTTTAGCAAACGTTAATTTCAAAACGTCCTCAAGCACGTTGAAAACTTGGATCTCTTAAGAACCCTTCTTAATCTCCCCCTGACTCTGTTAAGGGAATGGTTAGGCTTCTCTGGCGAGCTTCACTGCTTCAAAGTAATGTTCTGCCCTGTTAAAACGTAATATCGTACTGAGAAAGCCATTAAAACTTGTACCACATTATCAATTTGTCTATGACACGTAAGGTACGTATTTTCACGCCATGTAAGGTAATCTAACCTTGCGGTTCACTCACAAATGCAGTACAGATTTCACACACAGAAATGACTGTGGAGCCCCCGTTAAAAGGATTGCACTTCAGGAGAATTATTCAGCATTGCAGCCGAAGAATTTCAACGTGGCATAAAGCAGAAATCTAGAATTAGTAGAATTATTACAGATTTCAAAAGGTCCCAAAAATGTTACAAAGGAACTACCTGCGTCCATAAAATACAACCACAGAAGCAAACTGTTAACTGTTCTTACAATGTATAAATGGTTTGCTTGGTATACCAACGAATAGTTGCGATTGATCTTTGCAGAATTAGCACGATAGGAAATTTCTCTCAAAATTTTATGGGCTGCGTAAACGAAATTTTTCTAGAGAATGTGTGCTGCGGCACTTTATAGCTCATAAATTGCGCTAACCTAGAGGAAATTTGAACGTGGTTGTGCATGAGTCGATATACACCTGCTTGAAGTTGACACATACAATTCCGTGCGACAGGTGGTAGCCGTATTGGAAACGATATACAAGTCAAAAAAATTGACCTACAATTTCTAGCAGAGGAGTTAAGAGGTTGTAGCGAGCATTAGACAGGCTTAGTATGTCGAGAGGATCTTCATTTACGGTTTTTGGAATACAAATGCTGTTACTGCTAGAGAACAATATGTTACTGTGAATCTTACCACATGATAAAAGGTCCATCAGCGTTTGCTTCTGATTCGAAACTTTACGGAATTACTAATTTTCCAGTATACCTTAAAACTTTTTCACAATGGAAATTTGAAAAGCGTGATTGAAACAGAAATCGTTGTGCTAGTTTCCCAACACGAACTTCTCTCTGTTCCAGAAGGTCCTTTCTAACTACTTTAATGCGCACTTAAAGAGCTCTACAGTGACTTCACTTTGATATAACTGAAGCGGTGCAAGCAGACGTGAGGTCGTCAGTGAGGTCTACCACTGTACAGTGAAGATATCAATAAACTGGTCCTCTCTCTCTGGAAAAATATGTTAATAACTTCCTTTTATTTAAGAAACCTTCAGAGTTTTCACATAAACGATTCGGAGGAATTATTATTCAGCGCTCCGTTGTACTGTATATAGTAACTTAGCTGACTCTATCGACGTCGGTTTACGCCACCTGCAATATTATGTACGGCCTATATATACCACTCGCGAGATCTTCATGTTCTCTCGGTCGCTACGCGCAGAGAAAAGGAATGATCTTTCGGTAGCAAGTTTAATGTAGTTCAGTTTTGTACTAGGATACGTAATCGCTTGAGGCCGTAGTTTTCGAGTTATTCAAGAAGAACGTAGGAAACTTATCTACAAACACACACCCAGTCCTACATTGAACCCCTAAAGGTCAAGATTTGAACTATAATGTTAACGGTACTCCCTCCTACCTCTCTACAAATATTTCCGACTATACGAATTACTTTCCACATTTGATTTTTCTGAGTCTTTATTGACTAGCGTTATTACGCCATCGGCTAAGGCGAGCAGTTACAAATTGTAAAACTGACATCTGTGTGAATTTTGCCTAACATTTCTGTGAATTTTAACGTCTTAAAATAAACAAGTATATCATTGTATTCGTCAGGGCTTCTGACTACCTACTTGTAAGGGTTAAATTTGGATTGAATTGCCAACGTAATTACTTTCAGCATGTTGTTGTTGTGGTCTTTACGGTCCTGAGACAGGTTTGATGCAGCTCTCCATGCTACTCTATCCTGTGCAAGCTTCGTCATCTCCCAGTACCTACTGCAACCTAAATCCTTCTGATCTGCTTAGTGTATTCATCTCTTGGTCTCCCTCTACGATTTTTACCCTCTGTGTTGGCCTCCAATACTACATTGGTGATCCCTTCATGCCTCAGAACATGTCCTACCAACCGATCTCTTCTTGTAGTCAAGTTGTGCCACAAACTTCTCTTCTCCCCAATTCTATTCAATACCTCCTCATTATTTATGTGGTCTACCCATCTAATCTTCAGCATTCTTCTGTAGCACCACATTTCGAAAGTTTCTATTCTCTTTCTGTCTAAACTATTTATCGTCCACGTTTCACTTCCATAGATGGCTACACTCCATACAAATACTTTCAGAAGAGACTTCTTGACACTTAAATCTATACTCGATGTTAAAAAATTTCTCTTCTTTAGAAACGGTTTCCTAGCCATTGCCAGCCTACATTTTATATCCATTCTACTTCAATCATCATCAGTTATTTTGCTCCCCAAATAGCAAAACTCATTTACTACTTTAAATGTCTCATTTCCTAATCTAATTCCCGCAACATCACCCGGTTTAATTCGACTACATTTCATTATACCCGTTTTGCTTCTGTTGATGTTCATCTTATATCCTCCTTTCAAAACACTTTCCATTCCGTTCGCTGTCTTCCAGGTCCTTTACTGTCTCTGGCAGAATTACAATGTCATCGGCAAACCTCAAAAGTTTTAATTTCTTCTCCATGGATTTTAATTCCTACTCCGATTTTTTCTTTTGTTTCCTTTACTGATTGCTGAATATACAGATTGAATAACATCGGGGATAGGCTACAACCCTGTCTCACTCCCTTCTCAACCACTGCTTCCCTTTCATGCCGCAGCATAGCACTTATAAAAGCTGTTTTTCTTTCATTACCCCCAAGTTCACGTTTACATTAGTAATGCTAAAAAAATACTCGATCATGCTGGTAGCGTAATCGCCCAGTCAGTAGACACCAAGAAAGTTCGAATAACGCGAATAGTTCGGCAGCCGCAAAATTTTTACAATGGTAAGAGGAAGTGCCACGAACAACCAACTAGAAATGCTAACTGGTGAGGGATGACTGCAGTGGTGGACTCGCGTCTGTAGTCACTTTTCTACATTTCTCTTCAATAACTCCACAAATATGCCTTCCGTGGAAACTAATCCCAGTACAAAACTTAGGTACGTTAAATTTCCTACAACATTTCCTGTTGAACTAATTATTTCACGCATAGCGAGCGAGAGAATGCGAAAATATCACGTGTACTTTATGAAGGCCAAATGTTGCGGGTTGCCTGAAATGACATCGGTAGGAGCAGCTGTATCATCCTGTACAACTACACTCCTGGAAATTGAAATAAGAACACCGTGAATTCATTGTCCCAGGAAGGGGAAACTTTATTGACACATTCCTGGGCTCAGATACATCACATGATCACACTGACAGAACCACAGGCACATAGACACAGGCAACAGAGCATGCACAATGTCGGCACTAGTACAGTGTATATCCACCTTTCGCAGCAATGTAGGCTGCAATTCTCCCATGGAGACGATCGTAGAGATGCTGGATGTAGTCCTGTGGAACGGCTTGCCATGCCATTTCCACCTGGCGCCTCAGTTGGACCAGCGTTCGTGCTGGACGTGCAGACCGCGTGAGACGACGCTTCATCCAGTCCCAAACATGCTCAATGGGGGACAGATCCGGAGATCTTGCTGGCCAGGGTAGTTGACTTACACCTTCTAGAGCACGTTGGGTGGCACGGGATACATGCGGACGTGCATTGTCCTGTTGGAACAGCAAGTTCCCTTGCCGGTCTAGGAATGGTAGAACGATGGGTTCGATGACGGTTTGGATGTACCGTGCACTATTCAGTGTCCCCTCGACGATCACCAGTGGTGTATGGCCAGTGTAGGAGATCGCTCCCCACACCATGATGCCGGGTGTTGGGCCTGTGTGCCTCGGTCGTATGCAGTCCTGATTGTGGCGCTCACCTGCACGGCGCCAAACACGCATACGACCATCATTGGCACCAAGGCAGAAGCGACTCTCATCGCTGAAGACGACATGTCTCCATTCGTCCCTCCATTCACGCCTGTCGCGACACCACTGGAGGCGGGCTGCACGATGTTGGGGCGTGAGCGGAAGACGGCCTAACGGTGTGCGGGACCGTAGCCCAGCTTCATGGAGACGGTTGCGAATGGTCCTCGCCGATACCCCAGGAGCAACAGTGTCCCTAATTTGCTGGGAAGTGGCGGTGCGGTCCCCTACTGCACTGCGTAGGATCCTACGGTCTTGGCGTGCATCCGTGCGTCGCTGCGGTCCGGTCACAGGTCGACGGGCACGTGCACCTTCCGCCGACCACTAGCGACAACATCGATGTACTGTGGAGACCTCACGCCCCACGTGTTGAGCAATTCGGCGGTACGTCCACCCGGCCTCCCGCATTCCCACTATACGCCCTCGCTCAAAGTCCGTCAACTGCACATACGGTTCACGTCCACGCTGTCGCGGCATGCTACCAGTGTTAAAGACTGCGATGGAGCTCCGTATGCAACGGCAAACTGGCTGACACTGACGGCGGCGGTGCACAAATGCTGCGCAGCTAGCGCCATTCGACGGCCAACACCGCGATTCCTGGTGTGTCCGCTGTGCCGTGCGTGTGATCATTGCTTGTACAGCCCTCTCGCAGTGTCCGGAGCAAGTATGGTGGGTCTGACACACCGGTGTCAATGTGCTCTTTTTTTCATTTCCAAGAGTCTATTACACACTGAGGTGACAAAATTCCTAGCATACCTCCTAATACCGCGTCAGACTTGCTTTCTTTCGCCGTAGTGCCGCAACTCACCGTGGTTTAGTCTGCCCTGCAGAAATATAGAACCATGCAGCATCTATAACCGTCCATAACTGAGAAGCTATCACCCGTGCAGGCTTTTGTGCGCGAACGGAACTCTCGATTGTGTCCCGGAAATGTTCGATGGAATTCATGTCGGGCGATCTGGATGGCCAAACTATCGCTTCAGTTATCCAGAACTTTCTTCAAAACAATCACGAATAACTGCGGCCCAGTGGCATTGAGCATAGTCATCCACAAAAATTCCATCGTTATTTGACACCAAGAAGTCCATGTATGGCTGCAAAGACTCTCTTTGTAGCCCAACATAACAATTTCCTAATGTTACTTAAAATCCGTCTTGATTGCAATTTTTTTAATTTTTCTTTTTTTTTATTATTATTCATATGACCGGTTTCGGTTGATTCAGAACCATCTTCAGATCTGATATTTCAGTTACAAGAGTAACACGTCCAAATCCAGCAACTTTCACATGCTACGTCACATCAAGTTGCTGGATTTGGACGTGTTACTCCTGTAACTAAAATATCAGATCTGAAGATGGTTCTGAATGAACCGAAACCGGTCATATGAATAATAAAAAAAAAAATAATAAAAAAAATTTGCAATCAAGACGAATTTTAAGTAACATTATAAAATCTTATTGCTGTTATCCCATAAGACATTATGTCTGTTTTTGCATAACAATTTCCTGTCAATGAACGGTTCAGTTCCAGCCCACACCATTATGGAGTCACCACCAGCTTTCACAGTGCTTCTTTGACCACATAGGTCCATGGTTTCGTGGGTCTGCGCTACATTCGGACCGTAACATCGGCTCCTAGAAAGTGGAATCGAGACTCAGCTGACCAGGCCATGGGGTTACAGTCGTCTAGGGTCCAACGGATATGGTCACCAGACCAGGAGAGGCACTGCAGGCGATATCGTGTCTTTAACAAGAGCACTCGCGTCGGTTGTTTGCTGCCGCAGCCCACGGAGAGCAAATTTTCGCACGAACTCACTGATAAGCACTGAGATATCGATACGTTCGTCGTACGCTCCTCAGTCATTTCTGCGGTTATTTCACGGAGAGTTAATTGTCTGAAACTTCGTGACAGATTAAAACTGTGTGCCGGACCGAGACTCGAACTGGGGTCCTTTACCTTTCGCAGGAGAGCTTCTGTAAAGTATGGAAGGTAGGAGATGAGAGACTGGCAGAAGTAAGCCTGTGAGGACAGGGTGTCAGTCGTGCTTGGGTAGCTCAGTTGGTAGAGCACTTGTCCGCGAAAGGCAAAGGTCCCGACTTCGAGTCTCGATCCAGCACACACTATTAATCTGCCAGGAAGTTTCATATCAGCGCACACTCCGCTGCAGAGTGAAAATCTCATTATGTTACTTCTCTGTTAGCATTCACAACTCTACAGAAACACTGCTGCTCTCGGTTGTTATGTGAAGCCAGTCGGCCTTTGCGTTGTTCATGGTGAAAGGTGGTAACTGAAATTTGGTATTCTCGGCACATTCTTGACACTGTGGATCTCGGAATACCGAATTCCCTAACGATTTCCAAAGTGGAATGTCCCATACCTCTTCCTTCGGCTACCAAAGTCGGTTAGGTCCCATCGTGAGACCATAATCACGTCCATGCCTATGCACATGAATCACGTGAATACAAACGATAGCTCCGCAATGCCATCTGTATACGAGTGTATGTGTCACTTCAGTTTATGAGACTATACATTATTTACGGATGATTTTGTTTACAATTACTTTAGGTGGAACACATACAATATTTTAAGGGATTCATGAAATATCTGCGATGAACAGTTAGGTTTATGCACCCTGTATGTCATCTTAAGAATTTATACTTAAAAAACGTTCTGGAAGGTTAAAACTGCCTTTGCGAGCAAGTGCTCTACCAACTGAGCTACCCATGCACGACTCACGCCCCGTCCTCACAGCTTTGCTTCCGCCAGTACCTCGTCTCCTACCTTCCAAACTTTACAGAAGCTCTCCTGCGAACCTTGCAGGACTAGCACTCCTGAAAGAAAGGATATTGCGGAGACGTGGCTTAGCCACAGCCTGGCGGATGTTTCCAAAATGAGATTTTCACTCTGTAGCGGAGTGTGCGCTGATATGAAACTTCCTGACAGATTAAAATTGTGTGCCGGAGCGAGACTCGAACACGGGACCTTTGCCTACCACGAGCAAGTGTTCTACCAACTAAGCTACCTTAGCAGGTTCGCAAGAGAGCTTCTATGAAGTTTGGAAGGTAAGAGACAAGATACTGGAGGAAGTAAAGCTGTAAGGACGGGGCGTGAGTCGTGCTTGGGTAGCTCATTTGGTAGAGCGCTTGCCCGCGAAAGGCAAAGGTCTCGAGTTCGAGTTTCGGTCCGGCACACAGTTTCAATCTGCCAGGAAGTTCTATATCAGCGCACACTCTGCTGCAGAGTGAAAATCTCATTCTGGAAACATCCCCCAGGCTGTGGTTACGCCATGTCTCCCCAATATCCTTTCTTTCAGGTGTGCTAGTCCTGCAAGGTTCGCAGGAGAGCTACTGTAAAGTTTGGAAGGTAGGAGACGAGGTACTGGCAGAAGTAAAGCTGTGAGTACCGGGCGTGAGTCGTACTTGGGTAGCTCAGTTGGTAGAGCGCTTGCCCGCGAAAGGCAAAGGTCCCGAGTTCGAGTCTCGGTCCGGCACACAGTTTCAATCTGCCAGGAAGTTTCATATCAGTGCACACTCCGCTGCAGTGTGAAAATCTCACTCTGGAATTTGTACTTAATTTGTACTTAAAGCTAAGGTGAAAACGTAGAGCCGCTGTTCCAGAACTCGTTTATGCCACTTTCATTCTTGTACGCGAATCAGTTATCGAGTTTCAGCGATATCGATGAAACGTGGGATTGCGCGCTTGATCCGTAACTGACGTAGCAGCTCTGTTCCGCGCCTTCATGTGCTCCTACCGAAACGTAAATCGCAAAGTAATACTGAACGCAGCGTTTGGTCGCTGTTACGAAGTCGGCGCCGCACCGAACTGGAGCGGTAGGCCACAGGCAAAACTGTACTGCGCGGCAGGTAGGCGGCGTAGCTGTTATGGCGGCGATTAATTTTGCAGCGGCGAGGACTGGACGGCAACGTGGCTGCGCCAGCAGGCCGCTGTTACAAAATGCATCCGCTGGGCGAGGCGCGGCGCTGCGCTGCGGCCGTGGCTCGGCTCGGCTCGGGGGTTCCCCTCCCCTCCCCCTGCCAGCCGACCGTAAAACGCGCCGCCTTGGGGCCGCTATCTCCCTGAATTATTGCTGCTCGCCCGCGAGGCCGTGCCGCTGCTGCCTGCGGTACACGCTGCCGAATAGACCAGAACAGCCACCGGCCGCTGCTTCAAAGCCGCACGCACACACACACACACACGTGCAACACACAGCACACGTATCGCCCGCACGCAACAGAATGCCCACACAGCTCAGGGGCAGCGAACACGTTTCACTCGTCTATAATTGATAAGAGCTATAGAGCGTAAGTACACTTGGACGGGTTTGGCGTTAATGATCTAACCACCGAAAGCCAAACATCGACGTCGAGGAGCGCTATGCTTTCAGACAGTTCTGTTCTATGCTGTTAGCAAAACGGTCTGCAGTACAAACCAGATAGAGCTAACACAATTTATATTTAATTAATTCGGATAGGAATCAGTACGGATATGTAAAGTGTTCCAGTGAAGAATTAGGTAGGGCAACAATTTGACAATACGAAAACGGTAAGAAGCAATGTAGATTATAGATGGGCAAAACTGTTCTTTTCAGAGATCGGATCAGAACTGTTCGCTCCCTGAAATGAACTAGCTCTTTTTCATGACTCACCACTCATTCACAATAGAAAATAAATGGAAGCCACATTGCCCTTTAAACTTGGTTTATTCCAGTGCTATACCTGTATTTTGATCTTGTTTGATCCTATTTTGAAGTAACACAGATACTGAGTAAGAAATTGGTATTGTTTATTGAAATTTCCACGATATGACGAAGTTTTTGATTACTGATTTATTTTGCACTATCGTGGTTTTTGGGTGATCGGAAAATGTTGTAACTTGAGATTTACATTAAAAATATATTTGGTTAAAATGTATTAAAATTTCATTAACCTCGTACAAATACATTGCAAGCCATATATTTTTAAAGTGAACGTTTCCTTCCGAAGACGCCTAAAATCGCAAAATCCGTACTACAATAAGAAAAAAATATATAAATTTGATTGTAAGACTAAAGTGCTGCATATAGCCTTATGTAGGATAAAAAAAGGAAAATATAGGTGTATCACATTTTGCAATACGTTTATCGGTTCGCTCGTAATTTAAGCGTAAATTCGAGTGTCCATAATAAAAAATCCTATAGTAAGACGAGTCGTCAGGAACCTAATCTGATCAGTTTAAACAAATAAAAATAAAATAAAAACAAATGATGTATATATAACATAATTATGTAATATACATACTGGTATTACTACGAAGAACGATATCCAGTAGAGACGAACTCCGATGCAGAGGCGCTGAGTCAAGTAGGTCGAGCCGCGAGCTATATTACTGCGTGAGCTAAGACCGCAGAGACCAGAGTGACACCTGAGTTGCTTTGCTCAATGCTCTGGCTAGTGTAGAGAACGGTGGGGTGAGAGATGTGCGGGCGAGTTCCGAGGGTGGGGGGAGCAGTGAACGGCCACCATTCACCCGCTCCGAGACCAATCGTCCTCGTCCGCTCTCTTGCGAGCAGGTTGTTGCAAGTTGTTCTTATGTTCTCCGCTAGGAGGCTCTCTGTCCTGTTGCTCGCATCAACTGCCCAGAGGGCAGGACATGCGACTGAAATGATCGCTGACAGAGTGCGATGCTAAGGTGCGCCAGACACTGCACGCGGCAGAGGAAGCACAGAGACGGCACGGCATATGTGAAACACAAAATCCAATGGGACACTGCACAATGCAGGCAGCCAAGGCAGAAGCAGGGCAGAGGCCGGCGCTGGCTGTGTTGTGTGGCGTGCACTGTGCTGTGACCAGCAGAGGCGCTACTGATATGCTCCGTCTCTCTCTCTCTCTCTCTCTCTCTCTCTCTCTCTCTCTGCCGTGGGAAACGTTTGGAGCTACCGTTCTTTTTTTCTGAATCACTGATTGTTCACTCCTTTGAAAGATTCAACTCTATGAATCAGTTCAGGAGGGGATCCCCCATCTCTACTGTAGATAAAAAATCAGCTTACCAGCTATAGAATTTCCCTATAGGGCCCGTGAGGCCGCGTCTGCAGCGCCATCTGATTCCTCTACCGGGTGGCGACGAATGTCAGCACACAGTAACCCAAGCTCCATACATCGGTACCTGTTTTAAACTCGTAAACATGTCCAGTCCTGTGCCTGCGAACCACGGTTTGCGGATAGCATTGTTATCATTTGGAGAAAACTGCTGCAGAATCGCATCGAATGGCTGTCGAATCTTTCAGCGTATATGCTGTTGTGAAAACATAGCTTTTCGAGTGGTTCAAAACATTCAAAACTGGCGATTTTGACGTGAGAAAGGTCGAGCTCGGGAAACCCCCTAGAAAGTTGGAAGACAAAGAATTGTGGGCCTTATTGCATGAACATGATACTCAAACTCAACAACAACTGGCGGAAAAATTCAATGTGACGCAGAAAACCGTCTCTCTTCGGTTGCCGCCTGGAGTGGCCATGTGGTTTGAGGCGCTGTGTCACGGACTGCTCGGCCCTTCCCGCTGGAGATTCCAGTTCTCCTTCGGCGATGGGTGTGTGTGCTGCACTTAGCATAAGATAGTTTAAGTTAATGTAAGTAATGTGTAAGTCTAGTGACCGGTGACCTCACCAGTTTGGCTCTTTAGGAGTTCAGACGCACTTGAACATTTTCCCTTAGGTTGAAAGCTATGGGAAAGGTGCAGTAAGTGTGAAAATGTGTTCCGTATGAAGTGAATGAAAGACAGCAAGCAAACAGAAAGACCACTTGTGAAATGCTGCTCGCCAGATACAAAAGAAAGTCGTTTCTTCATCGAATAGTGACAGGTGATCAAAAATGAATATATTGTGAGAATCCTAAGCGTAGTAAATCATGGGTGAATCCATTCAAACAGACGAGATCCACTGCAAGACCAAATCACTTTGGAAAGAAGACAATGCTCTGTGTTTGGTGGGATCAAAAGGGTCTCATCCACTATGAGCTGCTAAAACCTGGTGAAACCGTTATCACCGATCGCTACCAACATCAAATGGTCGATTTAAATCGAGAATTTCGTGAAAAACGACGAGAATATGGGAAAAGGCAACACAAAGTCATATTGCTTCATGATAACACCCCAAGACACACAGCAAAAAGGATCAGGGAAACGATCAAGGCGTTCATTTGGGAAATACTAGGGCATGAGTCTTATTCTCCAGACTTGGCTCCATCCGATTATCATCTACTTGCATCACTGGGACACGCTCTCTCTAAAAACTGCTTCATTTCGTATGAAAATGTACGAAAATGGCTCGCTGACTGCTTCGCTTCAAAAGAACTGTTTTTTTGGCATGACATTCGTAGCCTGCCGGAGAGGTGGGAGAAATGCGTAAATAGCAATGTAGGTTATTTTCAATAAAATATTGTTTGTCAGTTTCTATCAACAGACGTGTAATTATTTCAAAGAAATTCCGGTTTCATACTTCTACACCTAGGACCTTTCGACTCATTGCCTACCTAGCTCACTAATCTTTTTCGTGAGGTTTTTTTAGAAACTTCATTCCATTCCAGAAGCGCAGTTGACGAAGGGTTACAGGCAAGCTACCTGCTTAAATCTGTAGAAGGGTTTTGGTTTTTATCTTCGTTGCGCCCTCCTCAACTTTCTCTTCTTGGCATCTTCTTTCATTGCTCGCAGTAATCTGAAGGTCCTTGGCCACCAGGTTTCTCCATCTTATTTCAAGTTTGTCTAAAGGTCTTATTAGTTCCGCTTCCTTCTCTGACACCTCTCTCAGTACTGATCCCCACTCACTTCTGCAGAAGTAGGCGGCCATTATGAGTCCTCTTGTCTTTGTTTCCGCAAGAACATCTTGTTCATTATATATCTCCCTGAGCTTATTGTTTATTCTTTGTCACCATACGTCTTCCTCTAAAATTTTATCGAACATTTTTCACACAATTTTATTTCCAAATTTCTTCGTCGATCTACTTATCTGTTCTTTCAGCCCAGTACAGCAGTGCTGGTCTGATTATAGTATTATGTATCCATGCTTTCGTACCTCTTGAAAAAGTTGGATGACATTTGTTGAGTAAACTGGGCTAATAAGACGCTCTGGGTGCCACTAGCTTCTATCTCTTGTTTCTCCTCATTTCTATTCTTTACTACCACCCGTAGATATTGAAACCCACTCAGTCCTTCAAAATACTTGCCTGTCAATCTTCAGGATTACTTCCGTCCGTGTCTTGTAATTCCTTTCTATCCCAGGCGTAAATTATAATAAAAAAGTCTTGTTCCTTCAAAATCTGAAACTTCCGTCTTTCCATATCTGCAATTTTCCCCTAGGACATGAAATAGTCTCTCAAACATAAATAGAAAATGAAGGAAAAAGAGAACACGACACACTGCGAAGGAGTTATGCAAATTGGCCACGAATTTATATTCAAATATTTGCACAGGTATCGACGAAATATGCAAACTTTAAATTCGGCGGATGACGGATGAGTGAGTGATGCTGCAGCACAATTTCACTGTGCAGCTGACAAGAATAGTAAACAGGGTCCATGTCGACACCGGGGCATACATATTTGTGAATTTAATCCGTGTACTCAGTTGGACAGAAACAGTGCCTCACATACAGGCTCATGAACGGTACACAAAGATTTCATCATCTGAGACACGATGTGTAGTTGGACTCAAAGAAGCTGGCTGCAATAATCGGCAAATCGTTCGACATTTGAACAGTAGAGACGCCACAATTCAACGATATTGAAAGGAATGGCTGAACCCTGGCCAAACACAGCAATCGACGTAGAGAGAGAGGACCGGGCGATCGTCAGAGAGGCAGAGCTCCAAATTCATCGTTACCGATCCGACGTGCAGCTGGTGCTTCAGTAGCACAAGGAGCATTAGTAGGCCACTCACAGAAAGGTGTCTGAGTTCAAGACGCCCCTTGCACTGACTACCAGCTACATCTGTACTACAACAAGCCTTTGCAGTGGCACTGGGCACATTCGGCCTGGAACCTCATTAACTGAAGAAGAGCTGTCTACAGTGATGAGTCACACTTTGAACTGAGTTCCGACGGCCAGCGAAGACGTGTCTGGAGATGCTTCAGACAGTGGAGGAATACCAGTCAGGTTGTCGCTTGCCATATGACCCGACAACAAGGACTGATGGTGTGGGGTGACGCTTCATTTCATTGCAGGACGCCTATGGTTGTTACCAGCACCGCCCTTATTGCCAAGCAGTACATCGACGTTATTCCACACCTCGTTTTGTTGCCCTCCTTGGCAAACCACCCTGGGCTTATATTTCAGCAAGATAATGCCCGTCTGTACAAGGTGAGAGTTTCTACTTTCATGTCTTCGTGCTTCCCAAAATCTAACTTGGCCAGCAAGGTTACCGTATGGCTTGCCAGTGGAGAACCTTTGCGCATTACGGGCAGGGCCATCAAACCCGCTGAAGATTTTTCTGATCTCACGCCCAAGTCGGACAGAATTTGGTACGATATCCGTCAGGAGGACGTCCATCAACTCTATAAATCAATGCAAAGCGGCGTAACTGCTTGCATAACGGCCAGAGGTAGGCCAGCCCCTCAATGACTTGATGAGTTTGTAAAGGTCTGTCTCTTGAATAAACTATTTAATACACTCCTGGAAATGGAAAAAAGAACACATTGACACCGGTGTGTCAGACCCACCATACTTGCTCCGGACACTGCGAGACGGCTGTACAAGCAACGGCACGCACGGCACAGCGGACACACCAGGAACCGCGGTGTTGGCCGTCGAATGGCGCTAGCTGCGCAGCATTTGTGCACCGCCGCCGTCAGTGTCAGCCAGTTTGCCGTGGCATACGGAGCTCCATCGCAGTCTTTAACACTGGTAGCATGCCGCGACAGCGTGGACGTGAACCGTATGTGCAGTTGACGGACTTTGAGCGAGGGCGTATAGTGGGCATGCGGGAGACCAGGTGGACGTACCGCCGAATTGCTCAACACGTGGGGCGTGAGGTCTCCACAGTACATCGATGTTGTCGCCAGTGGTCGGCGGAAGGTGCACGTGCCCGTCGACCTGGGACCGGACCTCAGCGACACACGGATGCACGCCAAGACCGTAGGATCCTACGCAGTGCGTAGGGACCGCACCGCCACTTCCCATCAAATTAGGGACACTGTTGCTCCTGGGGTATCGGCGAGGACCATTCGCAACCGTCTCCATGAAGCTGGGCTACGGTCCCGCACACCGTTAGGCCGTCTTCCGTTCACGCCCCAACATCGTGCAGCCCGCCTCCAGTGGTGTCGCGATAGGCGTGAATGGAGGGACGAATAGAGACGTGTCGTCTTCAGCGATGAGAGTCGCTTCTGCCTTGGTGCCAATGATGGTATATGCGTGTTTGGCACCGTGCAGGTGAGCGCCACAATCAGGACTGCATACGACCGAGGCACACAGGGCCAACACCCGGCATCATGGTGTGGGGAGCGATCTCCTACACTGGCCGTACACCACTGGTGATCGTCGAGGGGACACTGAATAGTGCACGGTACATCCAAACCGTCATCGAACCCATCGTTCTACCATTCCTAGACCGGCAAGGGAACTTGCTGTTCCAACAGGACAATGCACGTCCGCATGTATCCCGTGCCACCCAACGTGCTCTAGAAGGTGTAAGTCAACTACCCTGGCCAGCAAGATCTCCGGAACTGTCCCCCATTGAGCATGTTTGGGACTGGATGAAGCGTCGTCTCACGCGGTCTGCACGTCCAGCACGAACGCTGGTCCAACTGAGGCGCCAGGTGGAAATGGCATGGCAAGCCGTTCCACAAGACTACATCCAGCATCTCTACGATCGTCTCCATGGGAGAATAGCAGCCTGCATTGTTGCGAAAGGTGGATATACACTGTACTAGTGCCGACATTGTGCATGCTCTGTTGCCTGTGTCTACGTGCCTGTGATTCTGTCAGTGTGATCATGTGATGTACCTGACCCCAGGAATGTGTCAATAAAGTTTCCCCTTCCTGGGACAATGAATTCACGGTGTTCTTATTTCAATTTCCAGGAGTGTATTTTATGGGACAGCAAACACTTGTACATTCCGTCTACTGATTTCCATTCCATCTGGATATTTCCTTTCTGGCGCTTCATTTGTTTTATTGGAGTGTATATTGCGTACCAAGAAAGAGGTGTATGAGAATCCCCGTAAGAGGTCACCGTCACACAGGCACAACCATTCGAATGCATCCTCTCAACTCTCCCAAACACATATCTCTTGCTGCTTCTGCACCACTGTTTCCAGAATGTCGTGTACATTCACCAATAGCGTGGACAGCCAATAGCGAATACTGCAGACTACTTTTTCTCACCGTTGTACTGATGGACATGCAAGGTACTCTGGCTACAGGTACCAAAACACAAACAGTACTACTCTAGCAATTAGACAATCACAAACCATAACTCAGATCAGTACACCAGTACAGCACCAGCACCCAGCTCTGAACCTTCCATCTTACTCATTCATTACAATTCAACAGCTGACACGGCAGAGTACAACAGCCGGAAATCACAGCGAGAACACGCTGTTCGATGGAAACAAGAATTTTAAATTACAATTTTTTTCACTCTACGGAGCAAACTACCGAGGAGATGACTGTTTCTGTCGCATCACACGTCTAATTACTGTGAAAAGCTCACCCGACAAAAGCAGCAGACACTCAAGCAAAACGCAGCAGTTAATGGTAAAATGTAAAGCACTCTTAAAAAGAACCATGTGCAATTTCAATAACACTCACGGACGAAACGTCACGTGCATTGCAAATTTGCTGCCGACAAGAAGTCCTTAACTGTTTTCCTCCGAGTTCAAAAAGTGCCGATCAGTTTTCAAACTGAAAAAGGGTCGTCAATTTCAATCGTTAGCTTGCAGCCGTACTGAAAGTTAACAGACTTTTAAAGTTTCTTGTTCAAGTAGGGCAATCAGGAGATTCCAGGGAAACGACAATTTTCAATAATTGTGTCGTATAAATACTATATGAAACAGGCTACATCCGTGGTCGTAAATTCGTCCCCCTCGTTGATCGCAATCCTTTAGCGGCTATATATAGCTCCTACACTGACAGCTCAACGTTTGTGGACCTGGGCGTTACTTCCTTCGAATTACAAGCATGAAATTATATTCATGTTTACAGCATAACACGTGAACGCAGATTAACTTTCACGTCTTCCTGTAGGACAAGATAAAAATGTTTCGCTCTTCAGTTGCTATTTGTTGCCCGTGAAAGGCAAAGGGTCCGCAGCTCGTGGTCGTGCCGTAGCGTTCTCGCTTCCCACGACCGGGTTCGATTCCCGGCGGGGTCAGGGATTTTCTCTGCCTCGTGATGTCTGGGTGTTGTGTGCTGTCCTTAGGTTAGTTAGGTTTAAGTAGTTCTAAGTTTTAGGGGACTGATGACCATAGATGTTAAGTCCCATAGTGTTCAGAGCCATTTTGAAAAGCAAAGGTTCCGAGTTCCGGTCCGGTACACAGTTTTAACCCGCCAGGAAGTTTCATTAGTGGTGCAGTTTACCAACAACACTTTTCTTGCTTTTCGAAATAGAACATGGAGAATATACATAGTGAAGGACACCTGCAGGATGATTCTGCTTACATGCACTAGTAAATTTCTTCAAATGGGATCCGGTTCATCTAGTACAAAGTGTCCCACTTGATATCCACAGCATAACTTTCATGTCTGGCAAGACGAACTTATGCACTGAGAGAGTCGCTTCTCTCGGGTTCGAAATCTTTTTCTTTGTCAACACTGCTTTTATTTTGTGAACACTGCTGCATTTGTTGACGCATAATAAGAACAGTTCGCCCGTACAAACGTATCAAAGTCAGTGGAGGACCTCGACTCAGTCTCAGCTAATTCAACCTAATTGTAAACTACAGGTTATGTTCGGTGATCCTGCTTATATCGAGCTCTCATGCACCGTGACGAGGTAACTCCCCAATCCAGCAACTGCTGAACCGAGGAATTTAGCTTGTCCAGACCCTTTATGTGGAATAACATGTCCAACCGGCTCATATACCGTCCCACTGGACTCGATTGCGAGCTAAGAAGTGTGGGGAAGGTTACCTGGATCCGTTGTTTTTCCACCTCCGGAGTCAAATGGTTCAAATGGCTCTGAGCACTATGGGACTCAACTGCTGAGGTCATTATTCCCCTAGAACTTAGAGCTAGTTAAACCTAACTAACCTAAGGACATCACAAACATCCATGCCCGAGGCAGGATTCGAACCTGCGACCATAGCTGTCTTGCGGTTCCAGACTGCAGCGCCTTTAACCGCACGGCCACTTCGGCCGGCCCTCCGGTGTCCAGCTAGGGGATGAAAAGATAGTTGCTTGACTAAAGAGAATTCTCTTTGACTTCCCACGTGTGTGCACATAACCATACAGTGTGATATTGAGACAACGTTTCATCATATTGGCCGGCCGCGGTGGTCTAGCGGTTCTAGGCGCTCAGTCCGGAACCGCGCGGCTGCTACGGTCGCAGCCTCGGGCATGGATGTGTGTGATGTCCTTAGGTTAGTTCGGTTGAAGTAGTTCTAAGTTCTGGGGGACTGATGACCACAGATGGTAAGTCCCATAGTGCTCAGAGCCATTTTTCATCATATTGCGCTTGTGACACTTTGATATTTTCTCCACGATCAGGAAAATAAATTACTGGCCCTGGGTAGTGGGCCACACAATTTCCAATAGCATGCAATTTACCACGAGTGATCACCATCATCATCATCGAGGTATCTATCTACATCTACATCCATACTCCGCAAGCCACCTGACGGTGTGTGGCGGAGGGTACCTTGAGTACCTCTATCGGTTCTCCCTTCTATTCCAGTCTCGTATTGTTCGTGGAAAGAAGGATTGTCGGTATGCCTCTGTGTGGGCTCTAATCTCTCTCATTTTATCCTCATAGTCTCTTCGCGAGATATACGTAGGAGGGAGCAATATTCTGGTTGACTCTTCGGTGAAGGTATGTTCTCGAAACTTTGGCAAAAGCCCGTACCGAGCTACTGAACGTCTCTCCTGCAGAGTCTTCCACTGGAGTTTATCTATCATCTCCGTAACGCTTTCGCGATTACTAAATAAACCTGTAACGAAGCGCGCTGCTCTCCGTTGGATCTTCTCTATTTCTTCTATCAACCGTATCTGGTACGGATCCCACACTGCTGAGCAGTATTCAAGCAGTTGGCGAACAAGCGTAGTGTATCCTTCACTCACGACCCTTCCGAACCGAAATTAGCTTACCATTTCCTCAACTCACAGAGTATTTTTAAGGAGCGATCCCACATCGTGTTATCCGTAGACCGGGTAGCAAGCGGCCGTCCTCGCGGCACTCACCTACATGCCCACTCCTCTTTTCGCGCAGGAACAGCATAATTCTGATTTGATAGTAATCAATGTCAGCAAAACTTCAAATCCTTGTATTTTGTTTAATCAAAATAAACTAAATGCGAAATATTCTTCAAATTGATAAATAAACTTATTCCGCCTCTGACTTCCATTCTGGCTACTTTCATACGAAAGGAAGCACACACCGACATACGTCAACTGAATCGTGGTTTCGACATAACTTTCCCACAGTTCGTTTGTACAAGATTTTAAGTAAAATGAAATATTAAATTTTAACGTATGTCGCACATACATTCTCTCAATCATTCTCACGCACGCACACGGCAAAATAAAATAAAATAATAATTTTTACCGATTTTTGTATTACGTAATGCACAGTGGCTAAAGTTTTAAAAAGAAAATTGTAATTAATTGATTTTCATGCACTAATAACTTCGGAATGGCTTCAAATGCTAATGAAAGTCAATCTGTTATTGTTCCTAATTTGTTTTAAAAACCATGCGTAGATTTTAGGAGTTTTAGGTAATTCTCCTTATCTCTAGAACTGTAATAAATAAAATTCTGAATTTTTGACAGCATCATTCCATTAGTAACAAAATGCTGGGTACCATATCTGAAAAAATCGGATAATAACTAATATGGATTATTTAGATTCGCAGAGGGTATGAATCTTTGTATCGACTGAATGTTATGCTGTGCAGTTTTCACGCAGGCAGCGTCAGCTGTGCTGTGAGCAAAGCGAAAAAAGAAAAAAAAGGAACATACCCATCTTGCAGTCACCGTACTTGACGGCTGCTTGCCCTACTGTAATGAATGTCGTCTCGTAATAACCTGCTGGATTACAAGTTGTCATGGAGAATGCACCACACGGTCGGCTGGCTTACCCCGTGCTGGTGGCCCGTCTGGTGCTAGCGCTGATACTGGGTACTGTCAAGTGTGTGTACCTCCCTGTGTGTGTACCTCCACAACTCCATTTTCAGTTTGTCCTCTTTTAGCAAAATCACCTCGTGTAGCCAACTCTTTAGACCGAACAGTTAATGTCGAAGCTGTTTCGTCACTTAAACAATACCACCAACAGCTGGATAGTAAAACAGAGGAGTCTGTTTCCATCTACATCTGTTTCCATCTACATGAGACTACAATACGCACTGTCCAAACACTGTTCTCCTGCCACAGGTGCGCTTGCATCGACGTCAAGACGAAATTGGTCCCAGAAATCAGGATTACCCAAACAAATGCTGTCTTGAAATGCAAACTTCTTCAATCCGAACGCTCTGCCCCTCCACGTCTCCCAACTCCATTTCGTGCATTTTTTTTCAGTAGCGCGAATAGTACCGTAAGATAATCATACAACCGCTGTACTCTGTAAAATGAGCACAGAGCCAAGAATTGCCTGAATTATCGCACGTGGGATGGTGTTAAAAGTTTCGGAAGACGAAATGCTTTTTCTTACGGCGTCAGAATGATATTCAATGGTTTCACAAATATCGAATGAGTTTCTATTATTAACGTAATGCTCCTCCTCTAATAAAATGGGAGTGTACTTCCAGCAGGACGCATACATCCCGATTTGGTAGAAATCTCCAGTAATGTTAGAGTTTGTAACCTCTCCCTGACTTATCGACCTTAATGACAGAGAAAAATTAAACAGCGTGTACCTAATGGAAATTTGGGAAAAGCAATCGTCACCGAAGTTAATCTGTCAGTAAAGAGGGAGGAAAGGGTTACATCTAAATGAAAGGAAAAATGCTAATGAAACTGGTGGAAATTAATTTTGAAAAGGGGTAAAGTTAATAAAGAAAGTGAATGTGCGGCCGTTACGTTAACAATTAACTAGCGGTAATTAGATATTTGAGATTTGGGGGAAATTACAGTCGCCAGTCCTATGGACAATTACTATAGTAACTGAAAAAGAAAGGTTATTACACATATAATTAGCACTAGAAGCGTGGCAACTGAAGGTTGACATGTGTAGTGTGAAAACTGAAAGTTTCTCAGAAGTAATAAATTTCGCTACACTCTGACTTAATTTAGCAAAAGAATTAATAAAACAGGAAAATCGAAAGCTAATTTAGTGACTGAAGTTAATAGTGAGCTTTCTTTCTGAAGCACATCGGAATTCAGTAAAATACTGTTTGTCTTGGACTACCTCAACAATAATTTCAAAAGCTACTTGAATCTACGCAATTTAGAAATAAAGGATTTAACTTTGATCTTGAATTAAATGATTCTGAACAATTAACAATAGTAAAATTTAGTACGTACCAAGCTGAGCTGCAGTCACAGGTAAGCTAAAATACGGTAACAAAACTCGCACTCTTAATTTGTGCTTGTGTAATCTAAATATTGTAGCCAGCTATGAATACCTTAACTGAACTTTGAAATTAAAGCAGTGAAATCGAATAATGCTGGCGTTTGAATTTCAACGACACTCGGGTTCATTCCGGAAAAGGAAGGGACCCTGCTTGGTAATGCAATTGAGACAATGAGCAACAAAGGTTCATGCTAAGTTGCTGTAATTTTGTGATGCAACAATTTTAAAAGTTCGAAAAGCTGAGGTCTGCCATACAGTTCTAAAACTTTACGTGCTTCCAGTCTTCCTTGTTGGTTAAGGTTTGAAGCCGTCGATCGAGGAGGTGGCGACAGTCACTCATTGTCGGCCGTCACTGTTGCCGAAAGCTGGATGTTGGCGCGCCTTCTTCTCGACACGGTCACCAGACGAAACGGGCTCTTGATGTGCGCCAGCTAATGCTTCCCGTCTACGACACCATGTCAGAAACTATCATCGCAAGTCGAGCGCAATTACATGCTGCCAAACCCAGAAAGCGCGGCAACTCGCGGGAGCTTCACACAACACACCTGCTCCACTGCACCACCCCAGCCAGACTCTCCCTCTGCCCGCGCTACACGCGACAGAGTTAACACTACCAAAGATCCTAAACACTTTGGTTCTCCACACGACCTATCGATGTATTCGTTCGATAGCATAGATTTCCCTAGGCCAGACCCAGCGTAAAAATACAAATAATATTTACAAAACAAACCAATAATACATCGATATAAATGCATAAATATATACAAGTAGTAAAACAACTACAATATACAAAGACACAGAAATGTTATATCTTCAGGTAACAAAATAAGGAAAAAAATTTGCGGTGCAATAGATGGAAATAGGAGGATATGCATTTCCGGCGTTACAAGTTGACGTCCAAAGGTGGCCAGTGAAAGATGTCTTGAACTGAATCAGGGCGCACTGCGACAAACCCTACATTCCATCTTACTGATAGCCATTCTCGGTTCTAGATATCCAGATGTCGTCCGAGACATTATCCGGCGGGCTCCACCACCTAAATCGCCTCTTACGTTGTTTCTAGCGACTGGGTACGTCGTCGGTCTCGGGGTAACTCGAAATTCGTGTATCGTTAACCTGATATTACCCGTAGGTATGATAACACCACTTTGAACTCGTTAACGACATCCTGCTACAGATTTTGCTCATGGCTGCAAAAACCGTTCTCAGTACTGCAGTTGTATCTGACCCGGTTGTAAAGCTGAGAAGGGGGAATTCACGCCATCACATCATTGAACTGTGAGCAAAAGCAGGAGCTGGAAGACGCGGTCAGCGAGTTCACAGAAGGGTCGCTGGTCGTTCATCCTCCCACAGTTTGTAAACGGTGTGTCCTCTGCATCCAAATCCGTCATCGGCGCTCTCTCCCACAGTATGGGACGTTTACGACAACTTTCGATCCTTCAATAAGCTTCTCAGTTACCGACAGTCGCCTTCGTGGTCCAGATGACCCTGATTTGCTTTTCTGGCGTGTGGGCGTACGTTGTCAGTTGGCAGTGCGAGTCAGAAGTCCCGTTGCGTTATCTTGGTCCTCAGTACTCAGTCCGCTCGTGTATTGGCGCACATACCGTGGTGGCTTTGTCACAGGAGTCGTCTGAGACATTTTATCGCTGGATTCTTCTACTAGCGGTTTAAACGCGGCCTCAAGTTGCCGACTGGCGTGTTTCTCGATTCTCCTGTATCCGCACGGGCAGCGAGGCGTGTCGCGGGAGCTTATTCACCATCCACTTCCGGCCCTTCAAATTCTGTTAGCATCTGTTTGAGGCAGTCAGAAGTAGCAAAAGACCAGTCATATTCCTCCGTAGCCGTTAATAAAAGTGTATATTCACTACGACCGTGATTACTACTAATTATGCCATTCTATTTATGATACAGTAGGACTTCAAAAAAATAAGTTAAACATTTCTTCCTAAGCTAAATCCGCTATGCAAAATGAGAGGTGGACTGTAAGAGGTAGTACATGTTCTGGGTTTCCGGCAGACACGTATCCGCTCCGGTACAGTAAGCAGGTGTATAGTATCTACAGTATTTATTACCTATTACTATCATTACTATTTATTATTTATTTTTATTTATTATTATTTCTCTTCATTTACTACTATTCATTATTTTTATTATTGTTAGTATTTATTGTTAGTATCAACAGTATTAACCAGCTTATGGTCAAAATATATCTTTTGTCATTGATGGCTTATATTTTTAATTTTACATGGCAGTAATGGTTTTAATGTACCATGGCTCAAGAGCATTTAATTATCAAACTGTGAGACTAACATACCGTAATTGTTAGTGACCTAAATGTTTTTAAGATATTTACTATTTTAACTATTCTCATTTTTTTAATTTCTTTTAATTGTCTATTACTTTAGTGGTTTAAGAATGTCAGTATCAACCTATTAATAAGATCGGTTAAAAATTTAATTTTGGAACACTTTTTCAGCTAAAATTTTAATATCATGAATTATAATTCGAAGTTTATAACGGCACTTTTAAGAAAATACGACTAGAATTGTATAGAATACAGCTTGTTCCTAATACTATTCTTTGTTAAACTCCAAAAATGGTTCAAATGGCTCTGAGCACTATAGGACTTAACATCTGAGGTCATCAGTCCCGTAGACTTAGAACTATTTAAACCTAACTAACCTAAGGACAGCACATATATTCATGCGCGAGGCAGGATTCGAACCTGTGACCGTAGCAGCAGCGAGGTTCCGGACTGAAGCGCCTAGAACCGCTAGGGCACAACGGCCGGCTGTTAAGCTCCATACTATTGTAATGCTAAGGAGCAGACACTGGTTAAATCGCATTGTGAAAGGCATATCAGGTGGCGACATAAGGTAACTTTTATTAACAAGTTATAATAACAGGTGAAAATTACATTTTTTTAAACACAATTATCTTTAGGTTAGTGGTCGACTTTAAAGCACATTTATTATTCACATATCTCTAGCAATTGTATTTATAATTGTAGTTCTCTTTGTAGTTTTTTAACTAAGTTTTTAAATAAGTTTCAAATGTTGCAAAAAATCTCTAAGAATGGACGGCATAGTGGTCCACCTCGACGTTGGAGTCGGGCAACGAGGTTCAGAGTCTGATTGTACCGCTCTGAGTGTCGGCTAAGAGACGTGACCCTAGTTGAAAAGGACTCGTCTTATGTATATAGATGGCGGGTAAGTTAAACAGGTACCAGCAGTGGAAAAAATATTATTTATTGCAATAACCAAGTACAGAGGGAAATAAAACTGCATTGATTTAGCAAGAGAAGTACGTATGCACTTGGACATCAAACAAAAGACGAACACTCCAGACAGTGACCAGTAAGTGATCGAGTTCGCTATAGCAAATTCACGGAACAGTCGTAATTTGGAAGTTGGACTTTCACTGAGGGCGAACAGTGTAGTGGAGTGGTGGAGTAATCACAGGCGGGGCAACAGTACGCGTCACAGGGCCGGAGTGGAGTGGCTCAGGAACTGGGAGAGTACTTCACACTCGAAGGACACGGCAACGTACGATTGTTGTTGGTTCAAAAATGGTTCAAGTGGCTCTGAGCACTATGGGACTTAACATCTGAGGTCATCAGTCCCCTAGAACTTAGAACTACTTAAACCTAACTAACCTAAGGACATCACACACATCCGTGCCCGAGGCAGGATTCGAACCTGCGACAGCAGCGGTCGTGCGGTTCCAGACTATAGCGCCTAGGACCGCTCGGCCACTGCGGCCGGCTGTTGTTGGGGAAAAGTCTAAATTTCACACATAATGACCGTAAAATTTGGGCTGTTTATGGACCAGAGGCAGTGCTGCACCGAACCGCAGTGAGATGCTGTCGACAATTTGACAAACGCCGCAGTGACGTGGGTGAGACAAATCGGGAAGGAACACCATCGACGCCGACATCAGCCACAGACGATAATGTCCAGGCAACCAGGAAACTGATTCGCAACATTTCCAGATATCGTAATGGTGAGGCATTCGCGTGCCTCCGTGACCAAGCAGCATTCCGACCGTTGTTTACACAGACTTAGCGACTTTGCAGAAAAATAGTATTGCCAGTCTACATCTACATCTACATCTACATCTACATCTACATACATACTCCGCAAGACACCTGACGGTGTGTGGCGGAGGGTACCTTGAGTACCTCTATCGGTTCTCCCTTCTTATTCCAGTCTCGTATTGTTCGTGGAAAGAAGGATTGTCGGTATGCCTCTGTGTGGGCTCTAATCTCTCTGATTTTATCCTCATGGTCTCTTCGCGACATATACGTAGGAGGGAGTAATATACTGCTTGACTCTTCGGTGAAGGTATGTTCTCGAAACTTTGACAAAAGCCCATACCGAGCTACTGAGCGTGTCTCCTGCAGAGTCTTCCACTGGAGTTTATCTATCATCTCCGTAACGCTTTCGCGATTACTAAATGATCCTGTAACGAAGCGCGCTGCTCTCCGTTGGATCTTCTCTATGTCTTGTATCACCCTATCTGGTACGGATCCCACACTGCTGAGCAGTATTCAAGCAGTGGGCGAACAAGCGTACTGTAACCTACTTCCTTTGTTTTCGGATTGCATTTCCTTAGGATTCTTCCAATGAATCTCAGTCTGGCATCAGCTTTACCGACGATCAACATTATATGATCATTCCATTTTAAATCACTCCTAATGCGTACTCCCAGATAATTTATGTCATTAACTGCTTCCAGTTGCTGACCTGCTATTTTGTAGCTAAATGATAAAGGATCTGTCTTTCTATATATTCGCAGCACATTACACTTGTCTACATTGAGATTCAATTGCCATTCCCTGCACCATGCGTCAATTCGCTGCAGATCCTCCTGCATTTCAGTACAATTTTCCATTGTTACAACCTCCCGATACACCACAGCATCATCTGCAAAAAGCCTCAGTGAACTTCCGATGTCATCCACCAGGTCATTTATGTATATTGTGAATAGCAACGGTCCTATGACACTCCCCTGCGGCACACCTGAAATCACTCTTACTTTGGAAGACTTCTCTCCATTGAGAATGACATGCTGCGTCCTGTTATCTAGGAACTCCTCAATACAATCACACAATTGGTCTGATAGTCCATATGCTCTTACTTTGTTCATTAAACGACTGTGGGGAACTGTATCGAACGCCTTGCGGAAGTCAAGAAACACGGCATCAGCCTGTGAACCCGTGTCTATGGCCCTCTGAGTCTCGTGGACGAATTGCGCGAGCTGGGTTTCACATGACCGTCTTTTTCGAAACCCATGCTGATTCCTACAGAGTAGATTTCTAGTCTCCAGAAAAGTCATTATACTCGAACACAATACGTGTTCCAAAATTCTACAACTGATCGACGTTAGAGATATAGATCTATAGCTCTGCAGATCTGTTCGACGTCCCTTCTTGAAAACGGGGATGACCTGTGCCCTTTTCCAATCCTTTGGAACGCTACGCTCTTCTAGAGACCTACGGTACACCGCTGCAAGAAGTGGGGCAGGTTCATTCGCGTACTCTGTGTAAAATTGAACTGGTATCCCATCAGGTCCAGAGGCCTTTCCTCTTTTGAGCGATTTTAACTGTTTCTCTATCCCTCTGTCGTCTATTTCGATATCTACCATTTTGTCATCTGTGCGACAATCTAGAGAAGGAACTACAGTGCAGTCCTCCTCTGTGAAACAACTTTGGAAAAAGACATTTAGTATTTCGGCCTTTAGTCTGTCATGCTCTGTTTCGGTACCATTTTGATCACAGAGTGTCTGGAGATTTTGTTTTGATCCACCTACCGCTTTGACATCAGACCAAAATTTCTTAGGATTTTCTGCCAAGTCAGTACATAGAACTTTACTTTCGAATTCATTGAACGCCTCTCGCATAGCCCTCCTCACACTACATTTCGCTTCGCGTAATTTTTGTTTGTCTGCAAGGCGTTGGCTATGTTTATGTTTGCTGTGAAGTTCCCTTTGCTTCCGCAGCAGTTTTCTAACTCGGTTGTTGTACCACGGTGGCTCTTTTCCATCTCTTACGATCTTGCTTGGCACATACTCATCTAACGCATAATGTACGACGGTTTTGAACTTTGTCCACTGATCTTCAACACTATCTGTACTTGAGACAAAACTTTTGTGTTGAGCCAACAGATACTCTGAAATCAGCTTTTTGTCACTTTTTTTAAACAGAAAAATCTTTCTACCCTTTTTAATATTCCTATTTACGGCTGAAATCATCGATGCCGTAACCGCTTTATGATCGCTGATTCCCTGTTCAGCGTTAACTTTTTCAAATAGTTCGGGTCTGTTTGTCACCAGAAGGTCTAATATGTTATCGCCACGAGTCGGTTCTCTGTTTAACTGCTCAAGGTAGTTTTCAGATAAAGCACTTAAAAAAATTTCACTGGATTCTTTGTCCCTGCCACCCGTTATGAACGTTTGAGTCTCCCAGTCTATATCCGGCAAATTAAAAACGAAGTTGTCAAAGTCTCGTGATAGCACTTAATAGTGCGCAACGGTCTTGTCAAAGACGTCGGAGGAGCGGACAGAGGAGAAGTTCAGGGCACTCTGTTGCCCCTGGGGCGGGAAGCTGCCTCTAAAGGCGGAAGAATCAGTCATGATCAACGGCATGAGGATGCAGAAGGCAATGTAAACCACTGCTTTACAGACATATAACGTGTGTCCACAGCACATGTGGCCTGTAATTTAAATGTTGCAAATGTTCCAGTTCTAAGAAAATTAAGGGCAAGCTATAGGGAGCGAAGGATTATATTACAATATTTTACAAGATCCAAGAGGGAATAATAAGAGTGGACTACCAAGAACGAAGTGCTCCGATTAAAAAGGGCGAAAGACAAGGATGTAGTCTTCTCCCCCTACTGTTCAATTGGTACATTGAAGAAGCAATGATGGAAATAAAAGAAAGCTTCAGGAGTACAAAGATATCAACGATACGCCTCGCTGATGAAGAGAAGAAGAATTACATGATCAGCTGAATGGAATGGACAGTGTAATGAGTACAGAAGAATATGGACTGTGAACAAATCGAAAAAGGACGTAAGTAAGGAGAAGTAACGAATGAGGACAGCGATGAACTTAACATCAGGATCGATGGTCACGAAGCAGATGAAGTTAAGGAATTCTGCTACCTAGGCAGCAAAATAACAAATGACCAAGGAGGATATTAAAAGCAGACTAGCACTCACAAAAAGAGCTTTCGTGACCAAGAGAAGTCTACCAGAATCAAACGTTGGCCTTACTTTGAAGAAGAAATTTCTGAGAATATACGTTTGGAGCACAGCATTGTATGGTAGTGAAACATGGACTGTGGGAAAACCGCCACACTAGAGAATCGAATCATTTGAGATATGGTGCTACAGACGAATTTTGAAAATTGGGTAGGCTGATATCGCAAGGAATGATGAAGAGGGGGCTGTACAGGGCAAAGACTGTAGAGGAAGGCAGAGACAGGAATACATCCAGCAAATAATCGGGGACGTAGGTTGCCACTGCTCCTCTGAAGTGAAAAGGTTGGCACAGGAGAGAAGTTCGTGGCATGAAACCAGTCAGAAGACTGATGAATCAAAAAAAAAAAAAAAACACACATTTTACAATGTAAGTATGGGACGCAAGTAAACAGAAAATAACCCTCCTTATCTGTCAGGCGAATGCCACGGTGCGGACGGAATACTGGCATCGTCTGGAAACCCCGTTCCTAGCACTAAATTAGCAGGCAGCTCCCATGTTGTAGTTATGAAAGCCTCCTTCCTGCCTTCACAGTTGACTATATTCATGCACTCCTAACATCATTTGCACTCCGAACTATTCATACTTTGTTTAAATTATTACCATTCTCGGTGCCAGTTCAAGAACGCAGCTCTTTCGGATAACATGCCGCTGCCGACGATAAAATCAAGTGACATCTCACCGATCACAATCGATTTAACTTAAAATCTGCTTCGCCGGTCGCTGAGAGTTACCTCTTCACTCGTTTCCTTTTTAACTCGAACCCGGGGATATATACAGGGTGAGTCACCTAACATTACCGCTGGATATATTTCGTAAACCACATCAAATACTGACGAATCGATTCCAAAAATCCACGGAAGTATGTTTTTTAACACAAACCTACGTTTTTTTAAATGGAACCCAGTTAGTTTTGTTAGCACATCTGAAAACATAAACAAATACGTAATCAGTGCCGTTTGTTGCATTGTAAAATGTTAATTACATCCGGAGATATTGTAACCCAAAGTTGATGCTTGAGTACCACTCCTCCGTTGTTCGATCGTGTGTATCGGAGAGCACCGAATTACGTAGGGATCCGAAGGGAACGGTGATGGACCTTAGGTACAGAAGAGACTGGAACAGCACATTACGTCCACATGCTAACACCTTTTTATTGGTCTTTTTCACTGACGCACATGTACATTACCATGAGGGGTGAGATACACGTTCGACGGGCGTTTATAGGACGTGGAGGACGCATAAATTGGCCAGCCCGTTCTCCTGATATTACACCACTGGACTTCTTTCTGTGGGGTACGTTAAAGGAGAATGTATACCGTGATGTGCCTACAATCCCAGAGGATATGAAACAACGTATTGTGGCAGCCTGCGGCGACATTACACCAGATGTACTGCGGCGTGTACGACATTCATTATGCCAGAGATTGCAATTGTGTGCAGCAAATGATGGCCACCACATTGAACATATATTGGCCTGACACGTCGGGACACACTCTATTCCACTCCGTAATTGAAAACGGAAACCACGTGTGTACGTGTACTTCACCCCTCATGGTAATGTACATCTGCGTCAGTGAAAAAGACCAATAAAAAGGTGTTAGCATGTGGACTTAATGTGCTGTTCCAGTCTCTTCTGTACCTAAGGTCCATCACCGTTCCCTTTGGATCCCTACGTAATTCGGTGCTCTCCGATACACACGATCGAACAACGGAGGAGTGGTACTCAAGTGTCAACTTTAGGTTACAATATCTCCGGATGTAATTAACATTTTACAATGCAACAGACGGCACGGATTACGTATTTGTTTATATGTTGAGATGTGCTAACAAAACTACATCTACATCTACATCTACATTTATACTCCGCAAGCCACCCAACGGTGTGTGGCGGAGGGCACTTTACGTGCCACTGTCTTTACCTCCCTTTCCTGTTCCAGTCGCGTATGGTTCGCGGGAAGAACGACTGTCTGAAAGCCTCTGTGCGCGCTCTAATCTCTCTAATTTTACATTCGTGATCTCCTCGGGAGGTATAAGTAGGGGGAAGCAATATATTCGATACCTCATCCAGAAACGCACCCTCTCGAAACCTGGCGAGCAAGCTACACCGCGAAGCAGAGCGCCTCTCTTGCAGAGTCCGCCACTTGAGTTTGTTAAACATCTGCGTAACCCTATCACGGTTACCAAATAACCCTGTGACGAAACGCGCCGCTCTTCTTTGAATCTTCTCTATCTCCTCCGTCAACCCGATCTGGTACGGATCCCACACTGATGAGCAATACTCAAGTATAGGTCGAACGAGTGTTTTGTAAGCCACCTCCTTTGTTGATGGACTACATTTTCTAAGGACTCTCCCAATGAATCTCAACCTGGTACCCGCCTTACCAACAATTAATTTTATATGATCATTCCACTTCAAATCGTTCCGCACGCATACTCCCAGATATTTTACAGAAGTAACTGCTACCAGTGTTTGTTCCGCTATCATATAATCATACAATAAAGGATCCTTCTTTCTATGTATTCGCAATACATTACATTTGTCTATGTTAAGGGTCAGTTGCCACTCCCTGCACCAAGTGCCTATCCGCTGCAGATCTTCCTGCATTTCGCTACAATTTTCTAATGCTGCAACTTCTCTGTATACTACAGCATCATCCGCGAAAAGCCGCATGGAACTTCCGACACTATCTACTAGGTCATTTATATATATTGTGAAAAGCAATGGTCCCATAACACTCCCCTGTGGCACACCAGAGGTTACTTTAACGTCTGTAGACGTCTCTCCGTTGATAACAACATGCTGCGTTCTGTTTGCTAAAAACTCTTCAATCCAGCCACACAGCTGGTCTGATATTCCGTAGGCTCTTACTTTGTTTATCAGGCGACAGTGCGGAACTGTATCGAACGCCTTCCGGAAGTCAAGAAAAATAGCATCTACCTGGGAGCCTGTATCTAATATTTTCTGGGTCTCATGAACAAATAAAGCGAGTTGGGTCTCACACGATCGCTGTTTCCGGAATCCATGTTGATTCCTACATAGTAGATTCTGAGTTTCCAAAAACGACATGATATTCGAGCAAAAAACGGGGTTCCATTTAAAAAAACGTAGGTTTGTGTTAAAAAACATACTTCCATGCATTTTTTTATGGTTACACTAGCCCCTCTCCTCGCGTTCGGTCTGTGGAATCGATTCGTCAGAATTTGATGTGGTTTACGAAATATATCCAGCGGTAATGTTAGGTGACTCACCCTGTATAAGCGAGGTCACTTTATTGACCATCTCCGCTGCTTTCCTGCCACTTTCCACCAGTTTTTTTTTTTTTATTGTCCCAGATATCTATGTCGCTTCCGTATATGCACCGGTCTGTATCGCTTCCATAGAGATTTGGCTCACTGGGCCCGATATTATTCTGTCTTTATGATCGCGAGCATCGCACGTAGCGTATGTGATTCATCCTCCCTTATTAAGTGTCCCCTGTGAAACCGCATTGTTCCTGGCAGCACCTTTCATTCACTTTGTTACATTGTTAGTTCAAGATCATACTTTTATTTCTGTTAATAATTAGCCTTAGCTATTGCCGTCGTCATATTCTGTTGAAACATAAGAGGAAGACATAACAATAGAAAGACTACGGAGTTTTTACAGTACAAAACAACACCTGCATGTGTGTTTCCTCCTATCTACATCTGCGTGTATGACTAGTCTTCATTTCTCACTCGATTGCCTGGCGGAAGGTTCATCGAACTACCTTATGTCTCTACCGTTACACTCTCTAACAGCACTTGGGAAAAACGAATACTGATATCTTCCTGTGCCAGCGCTGATTTATTTTATTACAATGGTTATTTCTCCGTACATAGGTGGGTGACTGAAAATATTTCCTCATTCGGAGAAGAAATGTGGTGATTGAAATTTCGTGAGAAGATTCCGCTGCAACGAAAAACGCCCTTATTTTAATGGTGTTTATGCCAAATCCTATATTATGTCCGTGACACTGTCTCCCTTTTTCGCGATTGCGCAAAACGATCTGTACTTTGAACTTTTTCGACGTCCTCCGTCAATCGTATCTGGCAAGCATCCCATAACTTGCAGCAATACTCCATAAGAGGACGGACAAATGTAGTGAATGTAGTCTCTTTAGTAAACCTGTAGCATTTTTTAAGTGATTCGCCTTCCTCACAACCTTATTTATTGGATCATTTCAATATAAATTGTTCTTAATTGTAATCTCTTGGTATTTTGTTAAACTGACATCCTTTAGATTGTTGTGATTTACTGTATAACCGAAATTTAAAGGGTTTCTGTTCGTAGTCATGTGGAAGACCTCACACTTTTCATTATATACAGCTAGTTGCCACTTTCGCACCATACAGACACCTTGTCTAAATTATACGTTGTAGTCATTCACATGTACAGGCCATACAAAATGGCTGTGTGATAGGCAGCAGACGCGTATTTTAAAAAGTGAGTAGACTTCATTCCTAGGAGACGTCGCTAGTCCTTAGCAAGTGATTAAAAACTGTAATTATTGCTATGCCACTACACTAAATATTAAAATGGCTATGTCATGAGTTAAAATAATGTATTGTACTTAGATCGTACATACGGTCTAAGTTTCTGATAACAAAACGTTCAACAACATGTACAGAAAGTTGACGAAGCAAAGAATGTAACCATTGAATTCTTGTCTTTAAAATAATTATAGGGGTCACGAAGTCAATGAAGTTAAGGAATTCTGCTACCTAGGCAGTAAAATAACCAATGACGGACGGAGCAAGGATGACATCAAAAGCAGACTCTCTATGGCAAAAAAGGCATTTCTGGCCAAGAGAAGTCTACTAATATCAAATACCGGCCTTAATTTGAGGAAGAAAATTCTGAAGATGTACGTCTGGAGTACAGCCTTGTATGGTAGTGAAACATGGACTGTGGGAAAACCGGAACAGAAGATAATCGAAGCATTTGAGATGTGGTGCTATTGACGAATGTTGAAAATTAGGTGGACTGATAAGGTAAGGAATGAGGAGGTTCTACGCAGAATCGGAGAGGAAAGGAATATGTGGAAAACACTGATAAGGAGAAGGGACAGGATGATAGGACATCTGCTAAGACATGAGGGAATGACTTCCATGGTACTAGAGGGAGCTGTAGAGGGCAAAAACTGTAGAGGAAGACAGAGATTGGAATACGTCAAGCAAATAATTGAGGACGTAGGTTGAAAGTGCTACTCTGAGAAGAAGAGGTTAGCACAGGAAAGGAATTCGTGGCGGGCCGCATCAAACCAGTCAGTAAACTGATGACCAAAAAAAAAAAAAAGGGCAGATAATTCACTTCGCGAGGAGACGCGAAGAAGCTAAAGCGAAACGTTTGTAGAAGAAATGTGAAAATATCGAACACTAAATCGACATCGGAAGGAAATATTTGGCATTCTGATAATTCTGATGTTTCTGTGAAATTAGCAGTTGTATCATTACCTTTACACTACCATTCCTCTTCTGAAAAAAAATGGTTCAAATGGCTCTGAGCACTATGGGACTTAACTTCTGAGGTCATCAGTCCCCTAGAACTTAGAACTACTGAATCCTAACTAACCTAAGGACATTACAGACATCCATTCCCGAGGCAGGATTCGAACCTGCGACCGTAGTGGACGCGCGGTTCCAGACTGTAGCGCCTAGAACCTCTCGACCATTCCGGCCGACCCCTCTTTTGAAACTGAGTTCCCTTTTCTTCCTTTTCTTTATCTTTTCTTCAATGTAGAAGTTGAGCAACAGTTTTGATAAGAGGATGTCTGTGTTACGACCTTTTTAACACGATCGTTTCTTCCTTGTTTTCTCACGTTTATGAGCTCATCTTTGATGATCTAAATGTAGAATGTTCGTCGGTGTCTATAGGTTACCTGCAGTTTACGAAGGATTGGGAACATCTTACTCCAATACGTATTAACGACAGATTTCGTTAGGTCCACAAACGCTACAATTCTATCATCTTTCTTTCGATTTGACATACACAATCTTGCACAATATTAGAAATGTTCCTTTGGTAGCTTTTCCCTTCCTTAAACGAAACTGATCTTCCTTCAGCGAAGTTATATGCTGCTGCATGTTACTTGTATGACTTACCAAATAATTTTGACGTTTATCCACGCATGCCTTCTTCGCTAACGTGACGACATCGCCTTTTTAGAAATCCATTAGTAATATGCCCATTTTACAGATTTTTTACGACATCTCAACAAATTCCCACACATCTCACAGATTTTAGTAATATGTTTTATGTGAAGAAATTATTGGAAAAATTGACTAGTAAGGCAAGAGATTAGCTTGAGAATCGCACGCCTATAAAAAGACCTCAGAGTGTAGAACGTTTTCGTCCAGATGTTACTCGCTACTGGTCTGACAACTTGAGACATAGTCGCTGTTTCAATGATGGTGTGGTATAATGTACTCACCTGCAGTGAAGCGATGTTCCTTGCTTTACAAGAGGAAAAGAAAATTAGTAATTTCAGTATCTCTGCAGAGCTCACATTTTCTTATAACCTTAAGTGAAACGTCGCAAATTATTTTGTATAAATACCTTTGAGCTAGAGCCCAACTTCTGTAAACTGCAGCGTCGGACGCTATCTAACAGACAGTAATTGTTCAGTGACTCCGAAAAGCACGTGTAATAAACCTTTTCACTCCCATGGAGCTTTCCTAAAGATATAAACTATATGGTCAGCTTCAGTTACTTAAATCACAGCGTGGACGGATACACTAAAATTTATTCTATTATTCACAAAATAAGAGACCTTAGGTACTACAGTTATATGGGGTGAAAATGCAACGGACACCAAAACAAACATTTTTCACCAATTTCATAGTTACTTGTGAGTATTTTTCAACCCGGTAGAGAGCGTAATCTCGCTCAGTATTCGTCCAACTGCGCATAACATGGGGCCGATCCAAACGAATGTAAGAAACGCCCGTCATGATCAAAAGTTAGCCATTTCACCTGCAGCGTGGGCACAACTTGGAACCAGATGGTTACCCCACTGAGCACAGTTTTCGCAGTGGTACCTGGTGCTGGTTACAGACGAAACCATTCGGGCGTGATGGGGTCTTCAGCACATACAATTCGCATGTTTTGAGTGAGGTTAATCCACATGCCACATTCGATAGCGCTCACCAACTGCGGTTCCACATGACTGTGTGGACAGAGGTTATTCGTGGCTGTATAACTGGTCCCTATCTGCCATCTAACCCGTAAATTGACAGGAGTTCTTACAATTTCCTCAGTCACAGCATTGCCGGAGTCACTAGATGACGTGCCACTCACTACGAGACAGCGCATGTGGTTCCAGCATGACGGAGCGTGTGCACATTTCAGTTGTTTGTGGTCGATTCGTGAATCGGCAGTTTCCAGAAAAGTGCATTAGATGTGGTGGTCGTCTTCCATAGCCAACTCGATCCCTTGATTTGACCCATCTAGACATTTTTGCGTAATAAGAAATGTGCAACCTCGTTTACCCGGATACTAGCAGCAGCAGCAGTAGGAATTATGACACCCCTGTAGCCTTTGACCATTTTAGTCAGAACATGACCGTGCGATGTAACCTCTGTTTACATGTCAATGGAGTTATTTTTGAACCTCTATTGTTAGTGAAATAACCGTAGAGCACTGAAAGACCTGAGTCAAAACAAGGCCCCGGGAGTAGACAACATTCCATTGGAACTACTGATGGCCTCGGGAGAGCCAGTCATGACAAAACTCTACCATCTGGTGACCACGATGTATGAGACAGGCGAAATACCCTCAGACTTCAAGAAGAATATAATAATTCCAATCCCAAAGAAAGCAGGTGTTGACAGATGTGAAAATTACCGAACTATCAGTTTAATAAGTCACAGCTGCAAAATACTAACGCGAATTCTTTACAGACGAATGGAAAATCTGGTAGAAGCCGACCTCGGGGAAGTTCAGTTTGGATTCCGTAGAAATGTTGGAACACGAGAGGCAATACTAACCTTACGACTTATCTTAGATGAAAGATTAAGAAAAGGCAAACCTACGTTTCTAGCATTTGTAGACTTAGAGAAAGCTTTTGACAATGTTAACTGGAATACTCTCTTTGAAATTCTGAAGGTGGCAGGGGTAAAATACAGGGAGCGAAAGGCTATTTACAGTTTGTACAGAAACCAGATGGCAGTTATAAGAGTCGAGGGGCATGAAAGGGAAGCAGTGGTTGGGGAAGGAGTAAGACAGGGTTGTAGCCTCTCCCCGATGTTATTCAATCTGTATATTGAGCAAGCAGTAAAGGAAACAAAAGAAAAATTCGGGGTAGGTATTAAAATTCATGGAGAAGAAGTAAAAACTTTGAGGTTCGCCGATGACATTGTAATTCTGTCAGAGACAGCAAAGGACTTGGAAGAGCAGTTGAACGGAATGGACAGTGTCTTGAAAGGAGGATATAAGATGAACATCAACAAACGCAAAACGAGGATAATGGAATGTAGTCAAATTAAGTCGGGTGATGCTGAGGGAATTAGATTAGGAAATGAGACACTTAAAGTAGTAAAGGAGTTTTGCGTTTTGGGGAGCAAAATAACTGATGATGGTCGAAGTAGAGAGGATATAAAATGTAGACTGGCAATGGAGAGGAAAGCGTTTCTGAAGAAGAGAAATTTGTTAACATCGAGTATAGATTTAAGTGTCAGGAAGTCGTTTCTGAAAGTATTTGTATGGAGTGTAGCCATGTATGGAAGTGAAACATGGACGATAACTAGTTTGGACAAGAAGAGAATAGAAGCTTTCGAAATGTGGTGCTACAGAAGAATGCTGAAGATAAGGTGGGTAGATCACGTAACTAATGAGGATGTATTGAATAGGATTGGGGAGAAGAGAAGTTTGTGGCACAACTTGACTACAAGAAGAGATCGGTTGGTAGGACATGTTTTGAGGCATCAATGGATCACAAATTTAGCATTGGAGGGCAGTGTGGAGGGTAAAAATCGTAGAGGGAGACCAAGAGATGAATACACTAAGCAGATTCAGAAGGATGTAGGTTGCAGTAGATACTGGGAGATGAAGAAGCTTGCACAGGATAGAGTAGCATGGAGAGCTGCATCAAACCAATCTCGGGACTGAAGACCACAACAACAACAACATTAATGTTGTTTTCCCTTATTAACAAAGAATTAAAACTTGTTTGTGTTACTTTTTGTCCTCACAGATATAGAAATTAGTAGCAGTGTTTTCGATGTCCCTTGCAGCCTCCCAGAATTTGTTAGTTGAATTGATTTTCATCCAGGGCAACACTCCCTCTATCAGTTTAAAACACACTCACAGGAAAATATGACATTAGAGAAAAATATTTGTTTCGGTGTCCCGTGCAGCCTCCCAGAGTTTGTCGGTATAAATAATTTTCCTCCTGTATGCGGTAGCACTGCATTATGTGTATTTTTAGCTCCTGCCTAGTTTACATTTACATTTCTGCAAAGGGAAACCTGGAACCAGACCACCAATAAATCTCACATCATATAATAACTTCAATAGTAGCACTAAATATTAGTAAAAATCATGTAATGGGAATCCTGCTGGTATACTGTTGCGCCATACGGACCAAGAGATTATTTGGCTCAGTTATATGAGCACCAATAGTTACTACCGTGCCTCTGTTCATAACTAAACAGAGAGCCCGCCGCTCAATGTCTCTCCACCTTTAGTCTTTCTTTCTGAAGACGGTGTCTGTTTCGTTGTAACGGCCAGGTTATTTTCAGCAGAGAGGCGAGTGTGCTACGGACGTGGCCTGCTAGCACAAAGAAGGGACCCCAGATTTTATCTCCGCCTTCCTTTGTGACAAGGGACTTCATTCACCTGATTTCCTTGAGGAAGTTATCCCGAAAGGAATGGAAACGTTATCAGATTTATGGAAATACTTTATTGCATAAAGGAAACTCTGACGATGAAAATATGCTCAGCATTAAGAGTTCTACGTAACTTTATTTCCTCAAATAAGAAACAGCGAACAGGTCTCAGAATTACAATGAACGCATCCGCGTTCGTCAACCGTGGTCGAAACGAAACTTAAGGCCACGGAGCAATGTGTAGGACAGTCTCTTCAGTCAAACGTTGCGTGTACTGATTATTGTTCAAGAATCAGGAGTATCAAAGCATCTAAATTACATTAAATTCCCCTACATCGCATAGTAGGCTTTTATTAATGATCTCGGCTTTAAAAATTACCTGAATTAAAATTACAGAATTTTGTCTGTGATAAACATTTTGTTAGTAATTTTTGTTCTTCGGCTCCTACGTTTATATTTTATTTCACCGTTAACTTTTAGATGAACTTTATTCGCTGTGCATATGGCTCCGATACTTTCGTAGCTGCACGGGTCCAGACGATTTTACAAACAAATTATCAAGCATGCAACGAACATCCACATCTAAAGGGTGCGGAAAATAAAGGTAGCCCGTGTAGTGTAACGACGTAAGTTTTGTATAAATGATTTTCTTTTGACATAAGACCATGTGCAGACTTCGTCACCTACGTCAGTTACAAAACACTTCAAATTTATTGAAATCCTTTTTAAAGTTGTCTCTGAATGGTTCTTGAAACTGTAATTAAAACATCATCATTTGAGTCGTATGCGCAGAATTACGTCACTCAGTCCAATTGGTTTGCGCAAACTTTTTTCAATTTCGATGTCGTTTGTTTCTTCTCAGAAATTATATTAATGCAAGTTATCTGCTTTAATAAATATTAAAACCACATTGAATGAACTTTTAAGACTCAAACTAGCGATGAACGTTGTCAAAAATTAACAATCTTGTCAACTAAATCAGTAATACTTCTTCCTTAATATAATTCTTCGTGCATTGTTGGATCTCATTTACTGGTGGCCAAGGTAGAGCAGCTAGTAAAGGCTCACCTGTAATTCGTTTGCCTAAAATTTCTATAGATGATAATCCTGTCGTTAGATGAGGCAATTCATTTAATATCTTTTCGAATTTAGGCATTAGTTTGGCCCACCGAGTATGTTTATATGCACAATAAGTTCTACATAATCGTCCTAATTCTTTCGTGACACTTTCTACTAAATTACTTTGAAGATGATATTTCGAAATTAAGATATGTTTGATTCCATATTGTTTTATCACATCTTCAAACTTTTGACTAATAAAAGCATTACCGTTGCCAGACATAAGTCGTTTAGGAATGCCCCAGTTAACAAAGTAATTTCGAGTAAGACAGTGTATAACACTTGCTGTATTCGCTCGTTTCAAAGTATATAGTTTCACATGTTTGGACCAACATTCCATTACAACAAACACATAAGTAAATCCTCCTGAACTACGAAGCAGAGGGCCGAAAAAATCTAATGATAATAGATCCCATAGACCTCGAGGAATTACAGCATATAAATTATAACGCTTAGATTTGTTATTAACTTTAAACCTTTGACAGGTTTCATAAGTTCTAATAATACTTCTCACAATATAGGACATATTTTTGAAATAATAATACTTCATTAGATGTTTAATACATTTATGAATTCCATAATGCCCCTAATCTTCATAAATATAAGTAATTAATTCGTACACAACAGTTTTCGGAATGCAGATTTTCCATCTGTGGTGTTCCCTCTGTGCTTTCCAATACAACAAGTCGTTGAAATATAATCACACACCCCCGGTGTTAACTGTTTCTTCCCCATTTTGAAGGTTTTGTATAAATTCCCTATATTGATCGTAATTTCTTTGATTGCATTTAATAGCAGTTACTATCCGTTTAACCTTACCTTCGTTCTCCTGAGTTAAAAGAAAACAAACATGGTAATTTGTTCCTAATTCTTCCGCAAAGTTAATATTCTCCATTCCTACTGGAAGTCTCGACAATGCATCCGAAACTACACTTTGAGATCCTTTTATATACCTAATTTCGTACTGAAATTCTTGTAAGCATAATACCCAACGTAATAATCTACGGTGAAGTAACTGGCAATTGTTTAAAAAGGTTAAAGCCTGATGATCAGTATATACAATTGTTTTTCTTCCAATTAATAATCCTCTAAGTGTTTGGAAACCCCATACCACTGCAAGAGCTTCCTTCTCGGTTACAAAATAATTTCTTTCATGTTTATTTAAAGTTCTACTAGTGAATCCAATAGGCTGATATAATCCCTTTTCATTGGTCAGACCACCTTGGAATATTACGCAAGACACACCATAATCAGAGGTATCCGTACACAGACAAAAGTCCTGATTGAAACCTGTATGGTATAACATTTTAGCTTCTGTTAATGCTCCTTTTATCTTATTAAAAACTTTCTCTTCCTCTTTTCTCCAGAGCCATACTGATTTCTCTTTTATTAAATCGAGTAACGTAGGATTAACAATATCCTGCCCCGGAAGAAATCTTCTCAGAAATCCTACCATTCCTAAGAATGATTTCAGTTGTTTCCGATTTCTAGGACTCGGGCATCGAGCAATAGCTTCAATACGTTCTGGGTCTGGCTTAATACCTTTACTGTCTACTATATGCCCCAAAAATCTCACTCTTTTCCAAAGTAAGACTTAGATAATTTTAAAGTAATTCCTCTGTCAATTAAACGGTAGAACAGTTCCCGTAATATCGTTACGTGTTCTTCTCACGTTTCAGTGGCTACCAAAATATCACCTATACATAAAATAATCTTTTGTAATAATTGCTGACCCAAAGCAGATTCTAACGCCCTAATGAAAGTTGACACTGATATATTAAGTCCAAAAGGTAAAACTTGGAACTGATATGATCTGCCTTCAAAAAGAGAAGCCGTATATTGCCGTGAATCCGGGTGTAATATGACTTGATAGTAGCCAGTAGTTAAATCCATTGTACTCATATAACGAGAACCAGCAATCTTAAGAAGTACCTCCTCCGTAGGAATAGGTCTGTCTCTTTCCATTTCTATAATTTTGTTTAATTCACGAGCATCCAGAACCAGTCGTACCCCACCAGTAGCTTTCTTAATTACCCACAAAGGACTGTTAAAAGCACTATATGATCGTTCGATAGTATTTCGTTCTAGCATCTTACTTATTTCTCTACTAGCCGGTTCTTTGAATTGTACTGGAATAGGGTAAGGTTTCTTAAAGAATGGTTTTTGATCTTTAATCTGAAGTTTACAAACGTAATCTTTGATTCTCCCCGGTTCATCTGAGAAGACGGCTCTAAATTCTAACAATAAAGATTCCAACTCTTCTTGTTCGGATAGACAATTCGTAGAATAACATTTTTCTTTCGCTTCGGTTTCGATACTATTACTAGCCACACATTGGTATACTTCATATTCAAGATCACTAGAATCTATTAATAGGTTCATGGTCTGTGTGTACTTAATCTGTAAGGATTCGTAGCAATTTTCAGGTACTTGATTATTAGAAAACCTCACTTTAAAAGCACATGCCTCCTAATGGATAGTTAAGGAAGAGTCTTTAAAATCTAATATAGCTTTATATTTACACAACCAATCTATACCTAAAATTATGGCCACAGTTGGCTACGACAAGTACAGAGTGAGAAATTAATTGTTTAGAAATTTCAAAAGTTAAATAAACTTCCTCAGTAACATTTTGACTTCTTTTACCAGTAACTCCTATAATTCTCACCCCAGTTACAGGTAAGGTTGGGAAATTCCAATATTTCCTTTGAAGTTGAAATAATTCTTTACATAAAATACTTACTTCGCTACCAGAATCGATTGTAATATTTACTTCAGTACCTTTAATATAACTTTTAATAATGGGTTTATAAGTTATATTCTCCCTTATCTGATTGTCTTCATGAAGTAAATCTTGTTGCCAATCACCTTCCTTTGGCAGCTTAATGATAAATTCCAATTGGGTCTTGTAAAATTTTGGCTAACAGTTCCCTATAGTCGACCCGTAATAAAGGACTTTACTAGTTTTCCGAACTTTCTTGACCTTCATTAATTGCTTGAGGATGATTTTTCTCATTATCGTTGTTGTGTAATTTCCGCATTTTAGAGATATTACCCCGATTTTGTTGGCTCTCTTTATCTTTAGATTGACGCTTTATATACCAAAACCGGCTATGATTGTTGCTGTTAAATTTTCGTGGTTCTGAATTATTATTATTTCGAGAATTTTCATTTCTACCAAATCTAAATTTCTCGTCTCTCCGTTCTCTATTAAGTATATCTAACTGTTCTAAATACCCTAAAAATTCGCAAGCTTGGGACCATTCCCTTTCTATCATTCTTTCCTTTACATAATACGGTAACCTACTAATTAGGACTCGTATTAGATGACTTTCAATAATTGGTTCTCCAATTAATTTAGCACGGTTTAAATGCCATTGGAAATAATTCCTATAACCTCCCCACCGTTTATAATAAGGAGGAGGGTCTAACAACTCTAAAATTGTTTTGTTATTTTCCTCTTGACCAATAATTTTGTTTAAACTGCTTAACAAAATCATCCCAGTCCCTAAATTCAGTTCTATGCAGTACTGCCCATTCCGCAGCTTCTGCTTCTAAATGTCCTATTACAAACTGAATCCGTTTTTCATTACTCCATTTAGGAGATAATGACGTTTCAAAAGCTTTTATAAAGATTGTAGGGTGAAGTTCGCCTCCTGGTTTGAATACAGGAAATCGACATGCTACATTTGAATTTGTTGTTATATCATCCCAACATTCCGCGAGAGACACAGTTGGATTTTGTTTAGATTGCAGAGACGGAGTTGCGCCGGTTTTGTTTGCCGTGATTTCTTTATTTGTATTGTTGTCGTCCGAGGTAGCAAACACGATGCGACTGTTGTCTCTGATTACGTTATTACTTCTACTACTTGAAATGTTTTCATTATTATCTACTTCCGATAACCGTTTAGTAATTTCCTGTATTCGCATTTCTTTACTGGATACACGTTTAGGTAATATCGATTCTTCACTGTGTTCACGATGTGAACGCCCTGTACCTTCGTCAATATTATTATCTTTTGAGAGCATATTTCAGTAATTAAAATTTTCATGTTTTCTGTTTCAGAATGATCTTTTTCTACTCGATGAGTTAATGTCTCTAATTCTACATTATCTATTGAATAAATCTGTACACGTTTGGTAGAAACCTCTTTAATAGATTCTAATAATTCTCTACGAACAGTTTCTGTTTGCATAGAAAATTCATCTCGTAACCTACCGTTATTTTTCTCTATTTCATTTACAACTAAGACATTGACATTATCTAGTCTCTTGGTTAAGTCAGTAATATCATTTCGCATGCGAGCTTTTTCCTCGCGCGATTCCTGGATATGTTATTCTAACCTTTTACAATTATCAGCAATCTTATTACTAAGTCTAACTAGCTTTTCCTGCATTTCAACTTTAGAAGCCTCTATTTTACCACTTAATTCTCGACTGGTTTCACTAAGATGTTCCTGTAACCTGTCCGTAGATTTTGTTAGCTCCCCTTTAAGTTTCTCTCTTAATCTAGTCGTAGATTCTTCGTTAGATTGTTTTAATTCCTGTTTTAGTTCCTCTTTTAATCTTGCAGTAGATTCTTCGTTAGATTGTTTCAATTGAGTTAAAAAATTCCCGTTACATTGTTTTAACTTAGCGATCGCCCTAAAAAGGGATCCCATGCTCCTATCGGACACAGATTGCTCTTCGTCTGACATTTCACTTCCCGACATTATTGTAAGATATTAACTAGTTATACACACAGACATGCAATCAACAATCCTATTAAAAGCACACTCTCTATGTACAACACTCCACTTCCAAATTAAAACAGACCCACCGGACACTAATACTGTAGGTAATAGGTAGAACACTTTCCAGCGAAAGGCAAAGGTCCCGAGGTCGAGTCCTGGTCCGGCACACAGTTTTAATCTGCCAGGAAGTTTCACTAATATTGTAGTTTGTAGTTCTCGGTGATTAGTGTGCTGCTATGGGCTGCAGAAGTAACAGCCATCGATGCAGCCGCTGAGATACTGCGACCCCGCTTCCGCAACCGGCAGGACGCTGAGTCGAACACCGGAGACGTCACTGGCTGCAACCACGCCCGGCACCGCCGTAGACAGACGAAGCCCTCAGCAACACCTCTAATACCAGCCGGAAAAACACCCCCCAGCTGACGTACTGGGCCTGTTAGTTTAGGGAGAAAAAGGTTGTCGGTGTTTGCAGCGTTCAGCTGCTGCCCAACAGATGCGCCTTCTCGTGGCATAACTGCGTGACCGTACTGCTTGTCTTCGCTCCGTCAGCTGCCCACACCCGCGAAGTCGCCGCTGGCTGGTGAAGGCTCCACGAAGACTCGCGTTGACTTCCGAAAGACTCTTGATGTTTTAATTGTTTCGTACCTGTGTGCCTTAGTTGCACACAAGTCCTGTTTATAAGGTCGCCACGGTGTAGTGTAACGACGTAAGTTTTGTATAAAAGATTTTCTTTTGACATATTACCATGTGCAGACTTCGTCACCTACGTCAGTTACAAAACACTTAAAAATTATATAAATTCTTTTTAAAGTTGTCTCTGAATGGTTCTTGAAACTGTAATTAAAACATTATCATTTGAGTCGTATGCGCAGAATTACGTCACTCAGTCCAATTGGTTTGCGCAAACTTTTTTTCAATTTAGATGTCGTTTGTTTCTTCTCAGAAATTATATTAATGCAAGTTCTCTGCTTTAAAATATTTAAAACCACATTGAACAAAGTTTTAAGACGCAAACTCGCGATGAACGTTGTCAAAAATTAATAATCTTGTCAAATAAATCAGTAATACTTCTTCCTTAACATAATTCTTCATAAATAAATTGTCGGAACATGTATTTAAAGTTCTGTAGTAAACACTAGTTTATTATCTTCATATATACTACATATTGACGTGGACATGAGCCTTGACAAGATAGGACTGAACATTTACAACATGATTAAACTTTCTATGAAGTCATTGTTGTAGAAACATTACAAATTCTTATTTTTTAAGTTTTTAGAAGTAGGACGCAACAACTCGGTTTCAGGATCATCTGTTGCTCTTTGGCTGTCGACCCGCGACGTATAGTGGCTAGCAATTTTCTCTCTGGTCCCGGCAGTGAAGATGCTGTCTCCGTTCGTTGCTCCGCCCTCTCCGTACATGAAACATAAAAATGAATACAAAACTTTAGATAATTCACAAACATTACAATTATTACAAAATAAATAAACAAAACACTAAATTAAACTTATATTCACCTGCAAACTGGGCTGACACTGGTGGATGGGTGACGCTTCAATTTCGCGTCCCACTACACCCGGAGGACAGAGTTCCAGATTACAAAGAAACACAGCAGAGGAAAGGAAATACAGCACTAACCTGGTTATCGTAGAAGCTGGAAGTGACCACCATCTCTTGCCACCTTTTGCTCCTGGTCGGCAAGTTGCTGATGGTGTATCGAAGCTGGACTGCTGGGAATGGTGCAATCTCATCCGAAATGTCCTGCTGCAGTTATTGAAGATTATGAGAGTTGTTGCGATACGCCTTGGACTTGAGGGCTCTCCACACAAAGTAATCGTACACTGAAATATCTGGTGATCTGGGGCCGTGACCAGACCGACCTCCGCTGACAACACTGTCAGGTGTGAAGATTGTGTAAATGTGCTCCAAGATTCGGCCGGTTGTATGGGTAGTTGCTCCATTCTGTTGGAAGTAACTACATGTATTTTCTTCCTCCTTTAATGCTGCAAAAAATGCTTTCAAAATGTTGGCAATGTAACTCGCCAAGGTCATCGTCTGATGAAAGGAGATGAGACCAATAATGCGGCGTGAGGACACTCCACACCAAAATCCCAACTTTCTGCTCGTGCAACGGTGTTTCGTGGAAGTTGTGCGGATTCTCCACTGCTCAGAACCTGTGATTCTGTGAGTTGACGTAACAGCTCAGGTGAAAGCAAGCTTCATTAGACGACCAAGCAATTCATTGTTAGCAAACAGCTACTAACAAAACTCGAGGTGCTGAGGAGCATCTGCTGGTTTTAAGCCATGAACAACAAACACAGGTAGATATGCATTTGCAACTCCAGGTGGAGTATTCGTCCACATGATCGACGTGATATGGTAGTTTGTTATAACAAGCGATGGGCTGACTTTATAGGACTGATGAGCATTTTCTGGTGAACTGCAGTTACAATTTTCTGGTGTGCGGGCACGTTTCGGAACGTTTGTGCATTTCGGAATTATTAACTTCTACCGAAATCGAAAGTGAATGTGGCAATTACCTACTGTAGCTGTCACTGCCAAATTTAGATGTTGGCGTGAGTTGGAGAAGTGTTGGACATGGTAGGAAACTGTCAGGGTGCGCCGTATTAAAACTTGGCGATGAGCTTCAAATGTTTTATTATTCCCAGCTACAGTGCCGCATTCATCTCCATCTGTTTCCCAGGGCCCCACTGCGCCAAGGACGCAACTTCGCTGTCTGCAAAAACGGCTTGTTGCGGAAGGGCTACCTCAGCAACACGTGCAATGTACCGTGGCGTGCTGGCAGTGTATAGCCACGGAGCTTTGATGACGTCAGGATGCACTGGCAGCCGACTCAGGGGTCTTCATCCCCGTTGCCTCAGCGCCACACCCTGGGAGCTGCAGGCGGCCCCCACTGCATGCTCCTTCCCCGTCGTGGTTGAGATCGAGTGTGACAACCAGCACCTGCGATCCGACAGTCAAATCGCGGCCCCTCACCTCAGGATGGCACTGAAGTGTTTTGGGAGCCAACGAGACTGCCCGCCGTAGCGAGCCGTCGAATGGCGCGCCGCTGGCTGGCTACAGACCCCACGTTGGCCTCAGAGGGTCGAACCAGCGACCTACCGCGGACTGGAATGCTGGCGCCCCATCTGCTGCTGCGTGTAGCCGGTGGTGTGGCACGCCCCACTGTCCAGGCGAGCTGCCACACTTCAGTGCCCCTCGTTAGAAAATTGGCAACTATTTACGAGGGCAGTTCAATAAGTAATGCAACACATTTTTTTCTGAAACAGAGGTTGTTTTATTCAGCATTGAAATACACCAAGTTATTCCTCAATCTTTTAGCTACACAACACTATTTTTCAACGTAATCTCCATTCAATGCTACGGCGTTACGGCATCCTGAAATGAGGGCCTGTATGCCTGCACGGTACCATTCCACTGGTCGATGTCGGAGCCAACGTCGTACTGCATCAATAACTTCTTCATCATCCGCGTAGTGCCTCCCACGGATTGCGTCCTTCATTGGGCCAAACATATGGAAATCCGACGGTGCGAGATCGGAGCTGTAGGGTGCATGAGGAAGAACAGTCCACTGAAGTTTTGTGAGCTCCTCTCGGGTGCGAACACTTGTGTGAGGTCTTGCGTTGTCATGAAGAAGGAGAGTTCGTTCAGAGTTTTGTGCCTACGAACACGCTGAAGTCGTTTCTTCAATTTCTGAAGAGTAGCACAATACACTTCAGAGTTGATCGTTTGACCACGGGGAAGGACATCGAACAGAATAACCCCTTCAGCGTCCCAGAAGACTGTAGCCGTGACTTTACCGGCTGAGGGTATGGCTTTAAACTTTTTCTTGGTAGGGGAGTGGGTGTGGCGCCACTCCATTGATTGCCGTTTTGTTTCAGGTTCGAAGTGATGAACCCATGTTTCATCGCCTGTAACAATCTTTGACCAGAAATTGTCACCCTCAGCCACATGACGAGCAAGCAGTTCCGCACAGATGGTTCTCCTTTGCTCTTTATGGTGTTCGGTTAGACAACGAGGGACCCAGCGGGAACAAACTTTTGAATATCCCAACTGGTGAACAATTGTGACAGCACTACCAACAGAGATGTCAACTTGAGCACTGGGTTGTCTGATGGTGATCCGTCGATCATCTCGAACGAGTGTGTTCGCACGCTCCGCCATTGCAGGAGTCACAGCTGTGCACGGCCGGCCCGCACGCGGGAGATCAGACAGTCTTGCTTGACCTTTCGGCGACGATGACACACGCTTTGCCCAACGACTCACCGTGCTTTTGTCCACTGCCAGATCACCGTAGACATTCTGCAAGCGCCTATGAATATCTGAGATGCCCTGGTTTGCCGCCAAAAGAAACTCGATCACTGCCCGTTGTTTGCAACGCACATCCGTTACAGACGCCATTTTAACAGCTCCGTACAGCGCTGCCACCTGTCAGAAGTCAATGAAACTATACGAGACGAAGCGGGAATGTTTGAAAATATTCCACAAGATATTTCCGGTTGTTTCAACCAAAATTGGCCGAGAGAAAAAATGTTTTGCATTAGTTATTGAACTGCCCTCGTACTGCGCAACCACTGGTAAGCGTAACTTACCGTCAACAGGCCTGCACCTGGCTGTAACTTGTGCTCTTAGAAATATTGCACCGAATCTGAGTTTTTCCTGTCTTAGACGGTGGTGCCGATACACTACATAACTTCAGCTATATCAGTAAATGTAGGAGGTGAGGAAAATCTCCACAAGAAAACGGTACGCTCTCACCGCATTTAGGTTTAAATGCGATCTAATAACAATAATATGCCAAATCATCAGTCTTTCTGATTTAATATAACGATGTTTTCGTCACATACATGCATAAAAATCTAACTTACCCATTTCAGGATTGTTTAGGGATGCTTAAAAAACAATGACATCGCGATTGTAAGATAGAGTGCCCATATGACCCTGGTGTCAGTTGCAATGACAGCCGGCCGGAGTGGCCGTGTGGTTCTGGGCGCTACAGTCTGGAGCCGGGCGACCGCTACGGTCGCAGGTTCGAATCCTGCCTCGGGCATGGATGTGTGTGATGTCCTTAGGTTGGTTAGGTTTAATTAGTTCTAAATTATAGGTGACTGATGACCTCAGAAGTTAAGCCGCATAGTGCTCAGAGCCACTTGGACCTTTGCAATGACATCATATGCACTTACCCCTTAAGAACATATTATGAAAAACTATTGCACCAACAACATCACTCTATGAGACAGAATGGTATTTGGAACATTTTAACAATTCACTAGAAATCAGTGAAAGTGATGGCATTCATAAGATGAACATGAAATTTAATATCCTAACAATATTTTGCTCAAGATTCAACATGAATTTTTGTGCAAAACTGTTCTCATTTTTGTGTGGAACGGAATAAACAGTATAGGCAATAGCCACAGATAACACAGACAAAAGGGAGCACAATCCAGAGAAAAGACTGTTATCGCGAGAACATTTTATTTCCTCTATTTTGAATATTATTGTCATTTTTATCGGTTTCCGGGTACAACATCACATCCAGTTAAAGTTGTAGGGTTACCTATTTATAATTTGCCACGAAATGTTTTATACAAATTTCACGGAAATAACTCTAGTTGCCATTAAGCGTCCACATCTTAGGTTAACAAACTGGTTACTAAATAAGCAAAATAAAGATGATCTATCTCTCTGCCCCCCTCCAGCCCCCACCCCCCATCCCCCCATCCCCCGTTCCGCACGCAGACACACAGAGAGAAAGAGAGACTGCTCGATTATGTTTTATTGCTTACTTTTAAAAGAGTCCCATGAACAATTATAAACGTTTCTATTCAGTATTGTCAGAAAGTTCTTGTTCCAATTTAAGCATCTTCATAAGTAAAAATTCTGATTACTTGCTGTTTTGTGGTTATTGTTCGCAAGCCTTCGCTGGACTCCGCGTGTGAAAGCGACACAAGTCGTTGCAAAAGAGAAGTGAAGATTCGCAGTTACTGGTCTAACCGTGACCTTTTTCCTACAGACAGCTAACCAAGAAGCACGGTCAAATACGTACACCTTAAAAGAACAACACTGAAGAGCTAAAGAAACTGGTACACCTGCCTAATATCGTGTAGGGGAGACGTGACGCAACACGACGTGGCATGGACTTGACTAATGTCTGAAATAGTGCTGGAGGGAATTGAGACCGTGAATTATGCAGGGTTGTAAAAGTACGAGGGTGGTGGAGATCCCTCCTGAGCACCACGTTGCAAGGTATCCCAGATATCCTCACAAATGCTCATGTCTGGCGAGTTTGGTAGCCAGTGAAAGTGTTCAAACTCAGAAGATTGTTCTTGGAGCCACTCTGTAGCAATATCAGACGTGTGGCGTGCCTCATTGTCCTGCTGGAATCGTCCAAGTCCGTCGGAATGCTCACTGGACACGAATGGCTGCAGGTGATCAGACATATCAGGGGCCCCCTATCACTACAACTGCACACACCCACACCATTACCGACCCTCGACCACACTGAACAGTCCCCTGCTGACACGCAGGGTCCATAGATCCATGAGGTTGTCTCCATACCCGTACACGTCCACCCGCTCGATACAATTTGAAACGAGACTCGTCGGACCAAGCCACATGTTTCCAGTCATTAACAGCCAATTGTCGGTGTTGACGGGCCCAGGCGAGGCGTAAAGCTTTGTATCGCGCAGTCATCAAGGGCACATGAGTGAGCCTCCGGCTCCGAAAGCCCACATCGATGATATTTCTTTGAATGGTTCGCACGCTGACACTTGATGGCCCAGCAGTGAAATATGCAGGAATTTGCGGAAGGGAAGGATCTTTTTCCGGCCGCAGCGATGTCGGAGATCTGATGGTTTACCGGATTCCTGATATTCAAGGTACACTCGTGAAATGGTCATACGGGAACATCCGCATTTCACAGCTACCTTCGAACATGCTGTGTCCCATCGCTCGTGTGCCGGCTGCAACACCACTTTCAGACTCACTTAATTCTTGATAACCTGGCACGGTAGCCTCAATAAGTGATGTATCAACTACGCCAGACACTTGTCTTATATAGGTTTTGCCGACCGTAGCACCGTATTCTGCCTTTCTACATATTTGAATTCGCGTATCTATACCAGGTTCTTTGGCGGTTCAGTGTATAACTGCTGATTTAGAACGACGCAAAACAATGGTTACGTTCATTGCAGCCAGGCCTTCTAGCAGCCTCTGAAAGAAATGTTCAGAGCTCTGCACTGCCTTGACCCACATGGCAATGTACTATGGTTTATAAGAATTATATTTTAAATTCAGCTATCAGACACAATTACGATGTGAAAGTTTGGTTCCCATTTAATCACTACCGGCCTCGGGTTCTTAAAAACTAGCTGTTAAGCTTCGTCTGGCGATGAATATAAAAAAATGAAAAACCGGTAAATGTTAAATATGGATGAACGCTTTATATCCTACTTGTGACTGGTTTCTATACTTAAGTTATAATCCTTGTTATTCAACTGCAGCCGTGTTTCTCAGGATGTCTGTTTTCGACAAGACAGCGACAGTGGCGTATGGCCAAATAACTAATTATGCGAACTTAAATCAACCTACTGTAATCTGAGTAATGGCGACATACCCTCGAGGAACCTCACTAGGTATCGAGATCTCTATACCTTTCCAAAGCGTTAACCACTTTTTGATTTAGGAGTAGCTTACAAAGATTTTCTAGCAGGATGTCAGAAAGCGAAATTAACCTCTAGGACTCTCAGTAACTTCGGCGGTATCAAGCTGACAGGACGTCACCAGTTAAGGTTAACAACTTAAGTGACGCAGTATTTCGTATGTACCTCTCTAGGGAACTTATTGAGATACACTTTGCGCTGCTGAGACGTTTCACTGCAGGCCACAAACATAAGAATACGCGTAAGTGCTTGAACAATCGCGTCCTCTCCCATATTCCGTCAGTGGCGAATGGTAGTACGAAATGTTCCGCCATTATTTTCCATCGATAGTGATATCTGGACTCCGAATTCAGTCTATGGCAGTTTAAGTTTCCTCATCTCTAAAAGAAGAACACTTTAATGCAATTTTCAGATTTGTCAGGTACATGTACAGGGTGGAGGGAATAAAAACTGTCTGGGCGAGTGGATACGATTGAATGTTACATTGGTCCCCTGTGAGTTGCCCTAGGACACACAGTTATTCACAATTATAAGCGTATAACCAAATGTGTGCCCTACATATCTATGTTGTAACGCAACGTATATGAAATGAACAACTGGTGCGTTTGTTTATGCAGTTTTCTTGTAATCAAAGGAATTCTCAAGGATGTTGGCACTTACACTACGGTTACTAACAGGAGACCAATGAGTCATGTCCGGCTCGCGGTCATCCCGTTTACTGCTCAACATCTTGTTTTTGTGGTTCTGTCACCTCGTTTTACTTTTAATTCGATTTACTGGCATCACTAGGTTGCAGGTTGCTTGCCCGTGAGTGGCAGCAGCACCGCTTATCAGTAAGTGCACTGTTGTACCATCTATGGCGCGACCTATAGTGATACCGGCTGGTCGTAGTTGGGAGCTCAGTCTTGACGCAGCAGCAGTAAAGTCAGTGACGGAGCGCCAGTGAGGTGCGGACAGGCAGTGATAGCCGACCGCTTGCAACACGCAAGAAATGTCTGACGGAAGTAGATTGCAGTGGCATGATCGTTGGGTAGTCGTTCGGTCAGTCGTCTCATCGGCGATTTCTATTTGGTCTTTTGACCGTTACTGGGCCTCGTTAATTGGACACCTTGCTGGACATGGGTCGGTTCCTCCCTTGTGCAGAGATGTCGGAAGGCCAATGGGCCAGTGTTCCCTCTGCATGGTTGTGTCCGAGCCAGTGTCTCTGGGATGTTGTCCATCAGAAGGCAGTCGGGACGCATGAGCAGTGAAGTCGGTGACAGAACGCCAGTGGGGTCCGGACAGTCAGTACTCGCCGACCATTTGCGACACCCAAGAACTGTCTGATGGAAGTAGATTGCAGTGGCACGATCATTGGGTAGTCGTTCGGTCGGTCGTCTCATCGGCGACTTCTATTTGGTCTTTTGACCGTTACTGGGCCTCGTCAATTGGACACCTTGCTGGCCATGGGTCTGTTCCTCCCTTGTGCAGAGATGTTGGAAGGCCAATGGGCCAGTGTTCCCTTTGCATGGTTGTGTCCGAGCCAGTGTCTCTGGGATGTCGTCCATCAGAAGGTAGTCGGGACGCATCAGCAGTGAAGTCGGTGACAGAACGCCAATGGGGTCCGGACAGCCAGTACTCGCCGACCACTTGCGACACACAAGAACTGTCTGACGAAGTAGATTGCAGTATCACGATCGTTGGGTAGTCGTTCGGTCGCTCGTCTCATCGGCGACTTCTATTTGGTCTTTTGACCGTTACTGGACCTCGTCAATTGGACAACTTGCTGGACATGGGTCGGTTCCTCCCTTGTGCAGAGATGTCGGAAGGCCAATGGGCCAGTGTTCCTTCTGCATGGTTGTGTCCAACCCAGTGTCTCTGGGATGTCGTCCATCAGAAGTCAGTCTGGACGCATTTGCAGTGAAGTCGGTGACAGAACGCCAGTGGGGTCCGAACAGGCAGTACTCGCCGACCGCTTGCGACACACATGAACTGTCTGGCAGAGGGAGATTGCAGTGGGACGACCGTTGGTGGTTGGTCGTTCCGTCAGTCGTCTCATCCGCGACATGTATTTGGTTTTTTGAACATTACTGTGCCTCGTCAGGACGGAACGAAAATGAGGTCTGGGCAGCCAGTACTCATCGAACGCTTGCGAGACACATGAATTGTCCCATGGAAGGAGATTGCAGCAGGACGACCGTTCGTTGCTCGTTCAGTTGGTCAGTTGGTCACCTTTCCGGACATGGCTCGGTTCCTCCCTTGTGCAGAGATGTTGGGTGGCAAATGGGCCAGTGTTCCCTCTGCATGGTTGGGTCCGAGCCCGTGTCTCCGAGTCGCCCTGTCTCTGGTCTGAATGGAGTCAGGTTGGAGTTGCAGCCAGCTTCGACAGTCAAGACCTGCCCGACCACTGCCGACACACGTGACTTGAGTGGGAACGACTGTTGGTTGGTCGATTGGTCGGTCGTCTCATCGGTCGACGCGTATTTGGTCGCCGACCACTTGTGGAAACTCCCTGTGCGTCGAATTGATTCTTCTTTTTGTTCCACAGTAATTGCTTTTGCGATTGTTAGTCTTCTTGTGCAAGTGTGTTTACGTGGAACCATGTGTAGCTTCGGTGATTGCCTCTGAGCAGGTAAATGCTGTCTGCGTACTGGAGTAGGCAGTTAATCGTTTTCGAGAGAGGGAACTGATTACGTTGTTGGCTGGTTCTTCAGCCGTCTCTAGGTCATGTTGCCACCCGATTATTTAGTGTTACGCTTGGCTGCCTGTCTTCTAAGTTGTGGTTTGAGTTTCCTCCCCAGACCGACCCTTGGGACACTTCCGAGCACTACTGTTTGTTGTTTGTGATTGTCATTTGGTCGCAGGTACTGTGCCATGCCTTGAGCTGTGTATTAATGTTGTATGTTTTATGATTAGTACATGGCCTCAGCCGAACTTCATAACAACTTCAGCCGTGTTTCATTTAAAATTCTTGTTGCTCTATATTTAGGTCTTCAGCAGCATTTGTTTCAGAATCTGTATCTTTAATGTGTAAATCGTTGTCTCTAAGGTTTCTTTTTAATTATCTTCAATTCTTGGAACGGCCTTCAGCCGTGTTTTGTAAATATTTATCTTAAGGTTGTCTTTAATTATTCTTGAGTAATTGTTTGGGCTTTCAGCCGACAAGATACTTCAAGTTTTCTTAGAGTGTTTTAGCTTTCAAGTGTCTCTTTTATTATGTAAAGAAAATTTTTATTGGGCTTTCAGCCGAAGAATTAACTTGAATTTTAATTAATATGGCCTTTAGCCGGAATTGGTAAATGCTTGGCTTTTAAAGGCTTTCCTTATCTGATCTGAAATATTATTTCGACTTTTGTAATTTTACTTAAGTAAGGCCTTAAGCCGTTACTCTAAATCCTGGTGTTTTAAAAGTACCGCTTAAACTTATTTTAATTATCTTCTGTAGTGTACTGCGGCAGTTGTTTCTATGTATGGTCCAAGTTCCATCAAGCTATGTTGCCAGTGACACACCACGAGAAAAATTCTTTCGTCCTTAGGTCAACTTTTCAGTTGATACTAGTTTCACTATATTTAATTCAGATCATGAATTTATCTTTGTGCTGTGTTACATATACCTGTGATACTGAATGAACAATGTAACACTCATGCAAAAAATGACAGCTTCCTCTTAGGTCAGCTTTCGTCTCGTTTTGATTTGACACTTGGCGTCGCTCCCAACAATTGATTCTATATTCTCAGGTGAAAACAATCCTCGTATTTTGCAGAGATCAGTTGTAGTGATCGTTTGAGGTACTGGTTGTATTTACACTTATAATACTTAGTTGGGTTGGGTTGCGTTGTTTTGGGGGAGGAGACCAGACAGCGAGGTCATCGGTCTCATCGGATTAGGGAAGAAAGTCGGCCGTATCCTTTCAAAGGAACCATCCCGGGATTTTCCTGGAGCGATTTGGGGAAATCACGGAAAACCTAAATCAGGATGATCGGACGCGGGACTGAACCGTCGTCCTCCTGAATGCGAGTCCAATGTGCTAACCACTGCGCCACCACGCTCGGTTATAATACTGAGGCCACTGATTTTGTGAATGGAAATTACTAACTTCCGCAATCTACAAAGTTAAGATTTCTAAGATTCGACATGAGTGACTGATTTGGAGAGACCGCGCGGCTACCCCGACCGGCGCTTAGTCTGTATTGTTGCTCAAATGGTTCAAATGGTTCTGAGTACTATGGGACTTAACATCTGAGGTCATCAGTCACCTACAACTTGGAACTAATTAAACCTAACTAACCTAAGGACATCACACACACATCCATGCCCGAGGCAGGATTCGAACCTGCGACCGTAGCGGTCGCGTGGTTCCAGACTGAAGCGCCTAGAACCGCTCGGCTAGAACGGCCGGCTGTTCTTGCTTCAGTAAACACTGGAGAATGGGAGTAAAATCAATGTGCTTACCGTTCCAAAGTTCTGAAACTGAAGTCACTTCTCAATCTGAATGGTACTGCATAAACGAAAGTGCAGCACTCGAGCGGCTCGTGAATTTGGGCTGCCATTTTGATCCTCACATTCTGAAGCTGATAAGGGGACCATCGGGTCTGTTGATAATGGATTTTAAAGAGTATTAGCAATTTTAGAGGGAACCTATGTTGAGTAGCTCTATAGCGCATTTTCAAGCGGTGGCCACTAACCCCCGAGAAAATCGGTGCTAAGGTTTTGTACAGAAATCTGTACGAGTGAAGATTCCATAAAAGTACATTCTGTAATTCCGCCTCGATTTAATGCACCCGTTTTGACAGGAATGATCAAATACGCATGGATCACATCGAAAGTGACAGAAGATGACTTCTTTGAATTTAAGGAAACTGTGTTTCCCAGTGGTGCTTCTGAAAAATCCATGTCCCTACAAGGCAGTATAATTAATTAAATGTGCGTGCTGTTCTATGATTTGTGTTTCGGTTTCTTCTACAGAAAATAGCGTACTGAATTCTGCTGAAGCGCATCAAGTGTTGCAAGTGAACGACAGTAATACGATTCTGTAATCCATTACGTAACAAACAGGAAACACATTTGAAGAAATTCTGCTGTAATGATCGATTTATCAATGAATTTGCTACTGCAAAAAGAACTGTTTTCAGTCACTTTTGTCGTCTATACTATTTGGTAGTATTCTGTACCACGAAAGTGAAAAAAAAGTACACGGGTTCTATTTCAACCTGTACCGCCAGCGTACCAACCATGAACCTTAGCCAGTGCGGTATCTTCGCGCTTTCGCAGCAGACGTAACGTTAAACTTGGTACACGTAAAACTTTTACATCACATTTCTCGGGAACTAGGGGCTGTCGCATGAAGAGGCGCTACCCAGATACTGACATAGCTAAGACTTATCAAAGTCCATGATTAACGGGTCTGATGGCCTTCTTCTCAGAAATGTCACAGAAGCCCCGAAGCCGTCAAGTAGGATCTTTAGAGACACACTCAGCCTCTCCATTATGCTTTGCGGACATATTACTTCGTCTAACATGAACTTTCAAAATTTAAATGAGTAGGCGGCATTTCGGAGGTATTATATGGAGCAGGAGAGGACAAAATAGCCCGCAAATTCCGTATCAGAAGGAGGAGCAAATTCATCCAGGATCTCTTCATTGTTACAGTTAACCAGCATACATACCGCAGATATTCGACTTCTACATCTATATCTACTTAGATGATCGTCAGTACAACGTACGGTGCGTGGTGGAGCGTACCCTGTACTACTACCAGTGAATTTCTTCCCTGTTCCGCTCGCAAATAGAGCGAGGGAAAAACAACTATCCTTATGAGCACCAATTTCGTCTTATCTTCGTGGTCCTTACTCCCAATGTATGTTGGTGGCAGCAGAGCAATTTGTCAGTCAGCTTCAAATGTTTTCACACGAATAGACAGCGCTTGGATGTACAAAACATTGTCAAAGACTCCTATTTAGTGAATATGTAGATTTTTAGTTCAGTACTGCAAGACGCGGGGACCGACATCAAACCAGTCGATGAAAATATAAAAATTAAGAAAAAAGATATACATTGGTGGAAATATTTATTGCATCACCATGAATTACATCGTATTTTTTGTCTTTTGTAGCAGTTTGCTTCAGGTTATATCAGTTCCATTGTTGCTAAACTTTGTTGACATTCTTGCCTTAATAATGTGACTTCTTCACGCATGTTTTCCAACAATACACAACTCTTTGTTGTTGTCGTTTGGTTTTACAATGAAACCAGTGTTGATACTGCCATTTTGAGTTGAGACTTTGCAGTGAGAAGATGGGCAGGTCAGTTGAATTACCGCCAGAAAAGAAAGCTGCTATACTAGCTTATTGGTCTGTTGGTCTCAGCACCAGAGGGAGAGCCTCTAAGAGAGGATTTAATCGGTCTGCGATTTAGAGGTTACTGAAAAAATACAGGGGAAAAAGGAAATGTTGATCGTGAGAAAGGAAGAGGTCGGAAAAGGGTGTCTACCGCCAAACAGGACAGGGTATTGAAAAGGCTTTTGCGCAACGATCGTCACCTGTCATCAACTGAACTAAAGCGAGACTGGGAAGAAATGTGCAACATCTCAGTAAGCAGTAGAACTGTAAGAAACAGAATACTGGAGGCTGGACTCTCAGCCCGTCGTCCTAGAAGGAGGCCTTCATTGATCAAGACAATGCGACAACAGCGACTACAATCCGCAAAGGCACATGCGACATGGACACCAGAGATTTGGAACAAAGTAATCTTATCAGACGAGCCCAAATTTAATCTGAATGGCTCAGATGGAAACGTGTTCATGCGCTGAAGAAAAGGTGAAGAATTGTTGCCATCATGCATAACACACACAGTCAAACACCCACAAGGACAGATGGTCCGGGGGTGCATTTCCCGTCACGGAGCAGGTCTTCTGGATTTCACTATCAACGCGGATGCATACATAAGCACCCTTGAAAGGAAGCTTATGCCAACCATTAGAGGCCAGTTTGGAGATGTTTCCAAATGCATTTTTCAGAATGACTCCACTCCTTGCCATAGATCTTTTAAGGTGAGTCCTATGACTAATATTTGTACCAAACACCAGATTACTTTCTTGGTTAATTATCACGTCCTTCTACAATTCAGGTAAAATCTTTCCTTCGACAAAATGGGGTTTGAGTGTTAGAGTGGCCTGGAAACAACCCTGATCTCAATCCTATTGAGAACAGTTGGTACGTTATGGGAAATGCTATCAGCAAAAAGAAGCCACGGAATAAACGGGAGCTGTTGGATACCCTCGTGCGTGTGTGGTTTCATGAACTGAGTGAGTAGTACATCAAAATGTTAATTCTTTCAATGCCTTCACAATGCCAAGCAGTGATTAAGGCGGCGTGGTGGAGCAACAAAATGTTAAAGGCAACTGTGTGTTCATATGAGCCAATAAAAACATTGAAATCCGTCAGTGTTATGTTACAACATTAATATGCAGTGTTTCTTTCAACATTAGTATTCATATTTCATAATAGCAAACAGAATAACCGAAATATCCACTTACACAAATTTTTAAGAAAGTGTTAAATTATGAAAAACAAGTATCTTAATACAAACAAAAATTAAGAATAAAAACAAATTGACAAAAATTATTGCTTATATTCATTTCTGATAGAAATCAAGAAAATCAGGCAAATTCAGCTCAGTTAGTCAATGATTGTAACAAAATTGTTGATAGTAAGAGGTGATGCAATAATGTTAAAAATATATCGGCTCAACCACTTGTTTATAGTGTAAAACACTCGCTAAAATGGAACATGTGCCAGGCACAATAAAATTGATACTAAAATTAAGACATCGTGGCTACTTCCCTTGTTGCAGCCGTGTCTTCCAAGGTGCATCTACACGTAGTCGTCAAAATATAAAAAACGCTAAAATGGTATCGCCTATGGTGTTCAACATCTAACCGCATGGCTCTCTCCTCTATCGTCGTAAACCGCCCGTGCGTCTTCGTTGATACCACACACCACGTAGCCAAACACGACATTTTTTATATTTTGACGACTATGTGGAGATGCACCTTGGAAGGCACGGCTGCAACAAGGGAAGTAGCCACCATGTTTTAATTTTATTATCAATTTTATTGTGCCTGGTGCATGATCCATTTCAGCGAATTTTAACAGGTTCTTTTACTTTTTATTATTCAGATGATGTAAGTTTGACTTTTTAGTGTTTTACACTATAAACAAGTGGTTGAGCCGATATATTTTTTAGCATTGACATTCACAACCACGACTTCTCATCGAGTATGGATAAAATGAAAGTGATGTAATAAATATACTGCATGTGAGCAGACGACGAGTATGCACACTGACAGGTAAAGGAAGCAGTACGGAGCTCAGTACTAAGTCAGTATTTAACCCTTATTTACTTCTCTATTAATAATAATAATAGTAATAATAATAATAGGACGACGATTACTCACCATCTAGCTAGTATTGCGGACGGTTTATTGATATGTGTAATACACGCTCATGACTGAAGTATTCGCACCAGGCCCTGAAGCAGCGACCGACAGCAGCGCCGGTGGCGACGTCCCTGATCAATATTCAGTAAGAAGAGCGGACGGGCTTCGCCATCGCGACGGCTCCGCTGGCCGCGGGAATCGAAATGAGCTCTGACGTCAGCGCTGGAGAGGTATCATCCAATCGCGGGGCTCGGCTCACTCGAAAGCTCAGCAAACACTGCTGGCTCTCCCGCTCGCTCGCTCGCTCGCTCGCTCGGTGGAACCCGAAGAGCCACTGGCGAGATTCGGCGCCCACCTCTGCGGTGGGACACCCAGCCTGGCACGGCCTCGCGGCGCTCCGTCACGCCTCTTGTGTTACGACTGACGACGTACAGCTGGATACGACGCGCTTACCGCCGACGCAGACAAAATCTTACCTGTAGCGTGCGCTGCTGGTCGATGACTGTCACTGAGGTTACACCAGCCCATGATGGCGTCATTACAAAATTTTAATTGGGCTGTTATATTACTGCAAGTTACGATAAATACACCATCTACAAAGAGGACATGAGATGAAATGACGAGATGTGTCTAGATTTAATTGAAAGAAAAGTAGCACACTACTTCAGCGAATACCTCGTCAGTTATGGTGTATGCTCTTCTATACTTTCATAGAGCTTCGCTCGTATACTGACGTACCTCCACAGAAGACATTAAATTGATTCAAAAATGAATGGTTCAAATGGCTCTGAGAACTATGGGACTTAACTTCTGAGGTCATCGGTGCCCTGGAACTTAGAACTACTTAAACCTAACTAACCTAAGGACATCACACACATCCATGCCCGCGGTAGGATTCGAACCTGCGACCGCAGCGGTCTCGCGGTTCCAGACTGTAGTGCCTAGAACCGCTCGGCCACACCGGCCGGCAATAAATCGGTACTTTAAATGTAAGAAATTAGTTGTAAAAAGTGGGAATGATTTTCTTGTTGAGTAAAGTCATAATCTTTCTGACCAAAGCGTACACCAGTATCTCTCATGCAGAATAAAATAATCATTACTAGGTATTTATTTTAATTTTATTTTATTTCATTAACAGTAGAGAGTAACCCACCGCCTTGAAATGTAGGGTTGGTCGGATGCTTCCGAACCTAATAGCAAAGACTTCTCATTGTTACAATCTTATTGCTATACAGTTGCTAATGCTTTTTTTAATAGTATAAAGAACATAATACATAAAGGTTTCTCTGAGGTTACAGCGAATTGAAGGCTTAGGAATTGTTTAAATGGTTCCATATAATCTGTTACTACGTAGTTGATGAGACTATAATTTATATAATGCAAATGTCAAAGAGAAAGAGAAAAAAAGAAAAAGTAACAGAATGAGCGTGGTGAAAATAATTTGTAGTATGTAGAGGGAAGTGATATGCTGTATTTAGATGTGTAACATTTTGGTTAGTAGTGGCCTATTTCTACCTGTTTCAGATAAGAAGGTCTCGGTACAACCTAGAGGTATTCTCATCTGAAATGGTTTCTGCTAATGCATGTCTACACAGATCATACAGATTAAATGTTGATTGAGCACTTCATACATGGAATAAATGAATTTTAGCATTACTAGGTAGCGCGGTGTAGGTGTAGCGTGTCTGATTCATAATCAGAATGTCAGGCACCGTTTAAGTTATAAAAAAAAAATCATCAGCAATGCACGCTGAAGACTTAAGGTATCATAAGTCAGCCCCAAAAAACTTGTGAAGGAGGCTGCAGGAGCGAACAGAGTCTCAGGACGCACTCTTGCCCTTTGGGTTGGAAACAGTGCACAAAAGGTGGAAAAACCTGCAATATCAACAGAATGAGGATTCAGAAGGAAACAGAAACTCCTGCACTAAAGACACATAATGTGTATCCACAGGACTTGTGGCATACAAATGATAAAGGTTCACCACGATCTCTTCATTGGCAAAAGAGTCCGGGTTTTGTCAAAGGACGAGATAACCGCGAGAATGAGACTTAATAACTAACGAACGGATAACGATCTACGAGTCTGAGTGTGGAGCGTCAGAAAAGGGAAACGCAAAGGGTCAGTCTAGATATAGAGGTCAGTGAAGTAAAATGCAAATGAAACAAGAATCTCTTGTCAGAAGAATACAGGATAATACCAACACCAGTGGAAAATTTTGAGTGTCAATAAAATTCACCACCTACTTTAAGAAATTTTATTCTGAAAGCAACAAGTTTCGGCACTTCGTTTTGCCATCTTCAGGCTCCATACGCTACTATCCAAATAAACGAACTTTTTATTTATTGGAATTCACCATATCCAGTAATTTATTCCGCAATGCAACTTCGTCTGTTTGGACAGAAGCGTATGAGGCCTGAAGATGACAAAATGAAATGCCGAAACTGGTTGCTTTCGGAATTAAATAAAATATCTGAAAGTCTATGTCTGTTCGTGAATTTTATTGCCATTTAAAATTACTTACCATCCTATTTCCCTGGCCATGATGGACCAACAGAGGCAGTAGAAATTAATTCAATGGGAGTGGGATTCGTTATGAATATAAAACTAGGGCAGCGAGTGAGTGAGCTACTGTGAACGGTTCAATGATGAGATTGTTCTGATCAGATTTCACGGCAAATGCCGTCAACGGTAGTTGAGGCATGCATGCCGACGTCACAAGCAGAAGGTGACGATATAGAGAACGTATATGAGGCTGATGAACGAATAAATCACTATGTAAAGGTGGATGAAAATCTAACAACCACGGGCGGTTAAAGTGTGGTTGTAGGAGAAGGAGCAGAAGAAAGGGATACGCGAGTATATGGGCTTGGTAGTAGAAATAAGAGAGGAGAAAGACTAACTGAGTTTGCAATAAAGACTCTGGTCAAGGATCACAAGCGGAGTGAATATACTTGCAAAAGGCCCGGGGAAACGGAAAGATACCAGCTGGATTACATCATGGACAGACAGAGACACTCAAATTATATATTTGATTGTAGGGCCTACCCAGGAGCAAATACAGACCCACATCACGATTCAATAATGATGAAGAGCAGGATGAAGGATAAGAGAATCGTCTGAGAGAATCAAAGTATCAGGAAGTGGGGTACTGAAGTATTAAAGAATGATAAGATGCAATTGAACTTCGCTGTGTTTGTGGATATTGCAATATGGGACACCAGAGTAAACAGTTCAGTTGAAAAGGGGAAGATATCTTTATAAAGAGCAATCACAGATGTTGGAAAGACATACATAAGTGCTAGCAAGGTGGCTCAAAAGAACCAGTTAGTGACAGAAGAAATACTTCAACTGATGGACAAAAGAACGGAGAATAGAAATGTTCAGGGAATGACAGGAATTCAGCAATGCAGATCACTTAGGAGTGAAACAGATGGGAAGTGCAGTGTAGCCAAGGCTAAATCTACATCTACATCTACATCCATACTCCGCAAGCCACCTGACGGTGTGTGGCGGAGGGTACCTTGAGTACCTCTATCGGTTCTCCCTTCTATTCCAGTCTCGTATTGTTCGTGGAAAGAAGGATTGTCGGTGTGCCTCTGTGTGGGCTCTAATCTCTCTGGTTTTATGCTCATGGTCTCTTCGCGAGATATACGTAGGAGGCAGCAATATACTGCTTGACTCCACGGTGAAGGTATGTTCTCGAAACATAACAAAAGCCCGTACCGAGCTACTGAGCGTCTCTCCTGCAGAGTCTTCCACTGGAGTTTATCTATCATCTCCGTAACGCTTTCGCGATTACTAAATGATCCTGTAACGAAGCGCGCTGCTCTCCGTTGGATCTTCTCTATCTCTTCTATCAACCCTATCTGGTACGGATCCCACACTGCTGAGCAGTATTCAAGCAGTGGGCGAACAAGCGTACTGTAACCTACATCCTTTGTTTTCGGATTGCATTTCCTTAGGATTCTTCCAATGATTTTCAGTCTGGCATCTGCTTTACCGACGATCAACTTTACATGATCATTCCATTTTAAATCACTCCTAATGCGTACTCCCAGATAATTTATGGAATTAACTGCTTCGAGTTGCTGATCTGCTAAATTGTAGCTAAATGATATGGGATCTTTCTTTCTATGTATTCGCAGCACATTACTCTTGTCTACATTGAGATTCAATTGCCATTCCTTGCAAAAAAATGGTTCAAATGGCTCTGAGCACTATGGGACTCATCATCTTAGGTCATAAATCCCCTAGAACTTAGAACTACTTAAACCTAAGTAACCTAAGGACATCACACACACCCATGCCCGAGGCAGGATTCGAACCTGCGACCGAAGCAATCCCGCGGTTCCGGTCTGCAGCGCTAGAACCACACGGCCACCGCGGCGGCGCCATTCCTTGCACCATGCGTCAATTCGCGGCAGATCCTCCTGCATTTCAGTACAATTTTCCATTCTTACAACCTCTCGATATACCACAGCATCATCCGCAAAATGCCTCAGTGAACTTCCGATGTCATCCACAAGGTCATTTATGTATATTGTGAATAGCAACGGTCCAACGACACTCCCCTGCGTCACACCTGAAATCACTCTCACTTCGGAAGACTTCTCTCCATTGAGAATGACATGCTGCGTTCTGTTCTCTAGGAACTCTTCAATCCAATCACACAATTGGTCTGATAGTCCATATGCTCTTACTTGGTTCATTAAACGACTGTGGGGAACTGTATCGAACGCCTTGCGGAAGTCAAGGAACACGGCATCTATCTGGGAACCCGTGTCTATGGCCCTCTGAGTCTCGTGAACGAATAGTGCGAGCTGGGTTTCACACGATCGTCTTTTTCGAAAGCCATGCTGAATCCTACAGAGTCGATTTCTAGTCTTCAGAAGAATCATTATACTCGAACATAATACGTGTTCCAAATTCTACAACTGAGCGACGTTAGAGATATAGGTCTATAGCTCTGCACATCTGTTCGACGTCCCTTCTTGAAAACTGGGATGACCTGTGCACTTTTCCAATCTTTTGGAACGCTACGCTCTTCTAGAGACCTACGGTACACCGCTGGAAGAAGGGGGGGCAAGTTCCTTCGCGTACTCTGTGTAAAATCGAACTGGTATCCCATCAGGTCCAGCGGCCTTTCCTCTTTCGAGCGATTTTAATTCTCTATCCCTCTGTCGTCTATTTCGATATCTACCATTTTGTCATCTGTGCGACAATCTAGAGAAGGAACTACAGTCCAGTATTCCTCTGGGAAACAGCTTTGGAAAAAGACATTTAGTATTTCGGCCTTTAGTCTGTCATCCTCCGCTTCAGTACCATTTTGATCACAGAGTGTCTGGACATTTTGTTTTGAACCACCTACCGCATTGACATCAGACCAAAATTTCTTAGGATTTTCTGCCAAGTCAGTACATAGAACTTTACTTTCGAATTCATTGAACTCCTCTCGCATGGCCCTCCTCACATTACATTTCGCTTCGCCTAATTTTTGTTTGTCTGCGAGGCGTTGGCTATGTTTATGTTTGCTGTGAAGTTCCCTTTGCTTCCGCAGCAGTTTCCTAACTCGGTTGTTGTACCACGGTGGCTCTTTTCCATCTCTTACGATCTTGCTTGGTACATACTCATCTAACGCATATTGTACGATGATTTTGAACTTTGTCCACTGAATCTCAACACTATCTGTAATTCAAACAAAACTTTTGTGTTGAGCCATAAGGTACTCTGAAATCTGCTTTTTGTCACTTTTGCTAAACAGAAAAATCTACCTACCTTTTTTTTAATATTTCTATTTACAGCTGAAATCATCGATGCAGTAACCGCTTTATGAGTGCGGGAAAGTTGTAAAGAAATCCAAAAAGGAATGATCGTCGGAAAGACTCACTCAGATGTACAGAAAACTCAAAACAGCACTCGGTGAAATTGAAGGATGGTAATATTAGAATTGAAATAGAAACTTCACTGTTAAGGGAAACGAATAGGTGGACAGAGTTCTCTGAGAGGGAGGTGTTTCTTAAAAACGTGATGCTACAGAGGAACGAGCGGAGACATCTCTGCGTTAAGTCAATCAGTTAAGTTAATCAAGATCAGTCTTCTCGTGGGCCTCCCGATATCGATGGAACGTGGGATCCTGGCTGGAATCAGCCATAATCAATTTGTATGATTCAGCCAATGTCTGAGATATATCCATTGTCAATGTTAGAAGAGACCCCTGTATTCGTACAGCTGGTACTGGGGTCGAGTGTTGTGCCGTAAGGTCCTCCTGATGGCTTCTCGTACTTTGCTTTCTGGTGAGGACCTATTGATGGATTTCTGTAACTCTTGCCAAAACCTCTGCTTACTGTTCCGAATGATTCTCCTCGCCTTTGCACGCGCCATTTGCATGTGTAGGGCATCGATTGGACCTGCTCGTAGCTACCCACCTGTGCCTCATTGCAAAACGACACCCATCGTTGCACTGTAACGCCGGAAATGCATCTCCTCCTAATTCCATCTGCTGCACTATAAATTTTTTTTCCTTATTTTGTTACCTGAAGATATGACGTTTCTGTGTCTTTATATATTGTAATTGTTTTACTGTTTGTGTATATATATATATATATATATATATATATATATATATATATATATATATATGTGTGTGTGTGTGTTGGTTTGTTTTGTGAATATTATTTGTATTTATTCGCTGGGTCTGGCCTAGGGAAAACTATGCTATCGAGCGAATACATCGATAGGTCGTGTGGAGAACAAAAGTGTTTAGGATCTTTGGTAGTGTTAACTCCGTCGCGTGGAGCGCGAGCAAGGCAGAGTCTGCCTGGAGTAGCGAGTGGAGCAGGTGTGTTGTGTGAAGCTCCCGCGAGTTGCCGCGCTTTCGGGGTTTGGCAGCATGTAATTGCGCTCGACTCGCGATGATAGTTTCTGACACGGTGTCGCGGACGGGAAGCATTAGCTGGCGCACAACAAGAGTCCGTTTCGTCTGGTGATCGTGTCGAGACGAAGGCGCGCCAACATCCAGCTTCTGCAACAGCGACGGCCGACAATGAGTGACTGTCGCCACCTGCTCGAACGACGGCTTCAAACCTTCAATCAACCAACAAGGAAGACTGGAAGGACGTAAAGTTTTAGAACTGTATGGCAGACTTCAGCTTTTCAAACTTTTAATATTGTTGCATCACAAAATTACAGCAACTTAGCATGAACATTTGTTGCTCATTGTTCCAATTGCATTACCAAGCAGGGTCCCTTCCTTTTCCGAAATGAACCCGAGTGTCGTTGAAATTCAAACGCCAGCATCATTCGATTTCACTGCTTTAATCTCAAAGTTCGGTGCAGGTATTCATAGCTGGCTACAATATTTAGATTACACAAGCACAAATTAAGAGTGCGAGTTTTGTTACCGTATTTTAGCTTACCTGTGACTGCAGCTCAGCTTGGTACGTACTAGAGTTTCCTATTGTTAATTGTTCAGAATCATTTAATTCAAGTTCAAAGTTAAATCTCTTATTTCTAAATTGCGTAGATTCAAGTAGCTTTTGAAATGATTGTTGAGATAGTCCAAGACCAACCGTATTTTACTGAATTTCGATATGCTTCAGAAAGAAAGCTCACTATTAACTTCAGTCACTAAATTAACTTTCAATTTCCCGGTTTTATTAATTCTTTTGCTAAATTAAGTCAGAGTGTAGCGAAATTTATTACTTCTGACAAACTTTCAGTTTTCACACTACACGTGTCAACCTTCAGTTGCCACGCTTCTAGTGCTAATTATATGTGTAATAACCTTTCTCTTTCAGTTACTGTAGTACATCTACATCTACATCTACATTTATACTCCGCAAGCCACCCAACGGTGTGTGGCGGAGGGCACTTTACGTGCCACTGTCATTACCTCCCTTTCCTGTTCCAGTCGCGTATGGTTCGCGGGAAGAACGACTGTCTGAAAGCCTCTGTGCGCGCTCTAATCTCTCTAATTTTACATTCGTGATCTCCTCGGGAGGTGTAAGTAGGGGGAAGCAATATATTCGATACCTCATCCAGAAACGCACCCTCTCGAAACCTGGCAAGCAAACTACACCACGATGCAGAGCGCCTCTCTTGCAGAGTCTGCCACTTGAGTTTGTTAAACATCTCCGTAACGCTATCACGGTTACCAAATAACCCTGTGACGAAACGCGCCGCTGTTCTTTGGATCTCCTCTGTCTCCTCCGTCAACCCGATATGGTGCGGATCCCACACTGATGAGCAATACTCAAGTATAGGTCGAACGAGTGTTTTGTAAGCCACCTCCTTTGTTGATGGACTACATTTTCTCCCAATGAATCTCAACCTGGTACCCGCCTTACCAACAATTAATTTTATATGATCATTCCACTTCAAATCGTTCCGCACGCATACTGCCAGATATTTTACAGAAGTAACTGCTACCAGTGTTTGTTCCGCTATCATATAATCATACAATAAAGGATTCTTCTTTCTATGTATTCTCAATACATTACATTTGTCTACGTTAAGGGTCAGTTGCCACTCCCTGCACCAAGTGCCTATCCGCTGCAGATCTTCCTGCATTTCGCTACAATTTTCTAATGCTGCAACTTCTCTGTATACTACAGCATCATCCGCGAAAAGCCGCATGGAACTTCCGACAATATCTACTAGGTCATTTAGTTAGGAAACTGCTGCGGAAACAAAGGGAACTTCACAGCAAACATAAACATAGCCAACGCCTCGCAGACAAACAAAAATTAGGCGAAGCGAAATGTAATGTGAGGAGGGCCATGCGAGAGGAGTTCAATGAATTCGAAAGTAAAGTTATATATATTGTGAAAAGCAATGGTCCCATAACACTCCCCTGTGGCACGCCAGAGGTTACTTTAACGTCTGTAGACGTCTCTCCGTTGATAACAACATGCTGTGTTCGGTTTGCTAAAAACTCTTCAATCCAGCCACACAGCTGGTCTGATATTCCGTAGGCTCTTACTTTGTTTATCAGGCGACAGTGCGGAACTGTATCGAACGCCTTCCGGAAGTCAAGAAAAATAGCATCTACCTGGGAGCCTGCATCTAATATTTTCTGGGTCTCATGAACAAATAGAGCGAGTTGGGTCTCACACGATCGCTGTTTCCGGAATCCATGTTGATTCCTACATAGTAGATTCTGAGTTTCCAAAAACGACATGATACTCGAGTAAAAAACATGTTCTAAAATTCTACAACAGATCGACGTCAGAGATATAGGTCTATAGTTTTGCGCATCTGCTCGACGACCCTTCTTGAAGACTGGGACTACCTGTGCTCTTTTCCAATCATTTGGAACCTTCCGTTCCTCTAGAGACTTGCGGTACACGGCTTTTAGAAGGGGGGCAAGTTCTTTCGCGTACTCTGTGTCGAATCGAATTGGTATCCCGTCAGGTCCAGTGGACTTTCCTCTGTTGAGTGATTCCAGTTGCTTTTCTATTCCTTGGACACTTATTTCGATGGCAGCCATTTTTTCGTTTGTGCGAGGATTTAGAGAAGGAACTGCAGTGCGGTCTTCCTCTGTGAAACAGCTTTGGAAAAGGGTGTTTAGTATTTCAGCTTTACGCTTGTCATCCTCTGTTTCAATGCCATCATCATCCCGCAGTGTCTGGACATGCTGTTTCGAGCCACTTACTGATTTAACGTAAGACCAGAACTTCCTAGGATTTTCTGTCAAGTCGGTACCTAGTATTTTACTTTCGAATTCACTAAACGCTTCACGCATAGCCCTCCTTACGCTAACTTTGACATCGTTCAGCTTCTATTTGTCTGAGAGGTTTTGGCTGCGTTTAAATTTGGAGTGAAGCTCTCTTTGCTTTCGCAGTAATTTCCTAACTTTGTTGTTGTACCACGGTGGGTTTTTCCCGTCCCTCACAGTTTTACTCGGCATGTACCTGTCTAAAACGCATTTTACGATTGCCTTGAACTTTTTCCATAAACACTCAACATTATCAGTGTCGGAACAGAAATTTTCGTTTTGATCTGTTAGGTAGCCTGAAATCTGCCTTCTATTACTCTTGCTAAACAGAAAAACCTTCCTCCCTTTTTTTATATTCCTATTAACTTCCATATTCAGGGATGCTACAACGGCCTTATGATCACTGATTCCCTGTTCTGCGCTTACAGAGTCGAAAAGTTCGGGTCTGTTTGTTATCAGTAGGTCCAAGATGTTATCTCCACGAGTCGGTTCTCTGTTTAATTGCTCGAGGTAATTTTCGGATAGTGCACTCAGTATAATGTCACTTGATGCTCTGTCCCTACCACCCGACCTAAACATCTGAGTGTCGCAGTCTATATCTGGTAAATTGAAATCTACACCTAAGACTATAACATGCTGAGAAAATTTATGTGAAATGTATTCCAAATTTTCTCTCAGCTGTTCTGCCACTAATGCTGCTGAGTCGGGGGGTCGGTAAAAGGAGCCAATTATTAACCTAGCTCGTTTGTTGAGTGTAACCTCCACCCATAATAATTCACAGGAACTATCCACTTTTACTTCACTACAGGATAAACTACTACTAACAGCAACGAACACTCCACCACCGGTTGCATGCAATCTATCCTTTCTAAACACCGTCTGTAATTTTGTAAAAATTTCGGCAGAATTTATCTCTGGCTTCAGCCAGCTTTCTGTACCTATAACGATTTCATCTTTGGTGCTTTCTATCAGCGCTTGAAGTTCCGGTACTTTACCAACGCAGCTTCGACAGTTTACAATTACAATACCGATTGCTGCTTGGTCCCCGCATGTCCTGACTTTGCCCCGCACCCGTTGAGGCTGTTGCCCTTTCTGTAGTTGCCCAAGGCCATCTAACCTAAAAAACCGCCCAGCCCACGCCACACAACCCCTGCTACCCATGTAGCCGCTTGTTGCGTGTAGTGGACTGCTGACCTATCCAGCGGAACCCGAAACCCCACCACCCTATGGCGCAAGTCGAGGAATCTGCAGCCCACACGGTCGCAGAACCGTCTCAGCCTCTGATTCAGACCCTCCACTCGGCTCTGTACCAAAGGTCCGCAGTCAGTCCTGTCGACGATGCTGCAGATGGTGAGCTCTGCTTTCATCCCGCTAGCGAGACTGGCAGTCTTCACCAAATCAGATAGCCGCTGGAAGCCAGAGAGGATTTCCTCCGATCCATAGCGACACACATCATTGGTGCCGCCATGAGCGACCACCTGCAGATGGGTGCACCCTGTACCCTTCATGGCATCCGGAAGGACCCTTTCCACATCTGGAATGACTCCCCACGGTATGCACACGGAGTGCACATTGGTTTTCTTCCCCTCTCTTGCTGCCATATCCGTAAGGGGCCCATTACGCGCCAGACGTTGGAGCTCCCAACTACCAGTAAGGCCACCCTCAGCGACCGCCATTATCTTGCAGACTGAGGGGCAACCTCTGGGACAAGCAGCCATGTCCAGCAGAAGATCAGTATCAGCCTGAGACAGAGCCTGAAACCGGTTCGTCAGACAAACTGGAGAGGTCTTCCGTTCAGCCCTCCGGAATGTCTTTCGTACCCTGCCACACCTCGAGACGATGTCCCACTCTACCACAGGTGAGGGATCAGCCTCAATGCGGGCAGTATCCCGGGCAACCACAGTCGTAGTCCGATCGGGGGATGCGTGAGACCAGCTGGCTGTCCCCGACAAACCCCCATCCGGACCCCCACAGTGATGACCATTGGCAACAGCCTCAAGCTGTGTGACTGAAGCCAACACTGCCTGAAGCTGGGAGCGAAGGGATGCCAACTCAGCCTGCATCCGAACACAGCAGTGGCAGTCCCTATCCATGCTAAAAACTGTTGTGCAAAGAACGTCTGAACTAATCTACAGAGAGCGCAAACAAATCGACACAAAATTTAAACGGTTATTAAAATACAAGATTGCCTAGTAAATGCAGTAATGCTGCCACTTGTGCACTGCTCACACACTGCTCGGCGGCGGAAGGAGACTACGCGATTTTACACTATTCAGGTACTAAAACGCGATGCTACAACTCTCAAATACTATAATACGCCCGAAATTTATGAATTAAACAATGCAAGTACCAAAAACACGCAAAGAAATTAAGAATTAAACTATGTAACAAATGAGTGAGCTAGGAGTATACGACTTGCTGCTGCAGCTGCTTATCCAACGGCGGCAGGGAGCACACTGACTGACCAACAGACACTGGCCGTTCAAAACAAAAACAGAAGACAGACGACTACGCGAATTTACACTATTCAGGTACTAAAACGCGATGCTGCAACTCTCAAATACTATAATACGCCCGAAATTCATGAATTATACAATGCAAGTACCAAAAACACGTAAAGAAATTAAGAATTAAACTATGTAACAAATGAGTGAGCTAGGAGTATACGACTTGCTGCTGCAGCTGCTTATCCAACGGCGGCAGGGAGCACACTGACTGTGACCAACCGACACTGGCCGTTCAAAACAAAAACAGAAGACAGACGACTACGCGAATTTACACTATACAGGTACTAAAACGCGATGCTACAACTCTAAAATACTATAATACGCCCGAAATTTATGATTTAAACAACGCAAGTTCCAAAAACACGCAAAGAAATTAAGAATTAAACTATGTAACAAATGAGTGAGCTAGAAGTATACGACTTGCTGCTGCAGCTGCTTATCCAACGGCGGCAGGGTAATTGTCCTTTGGACTGGCGACCGTAATTTCCCCCAAATCTCAAATATCTAATTAGCGCCAATTAATTGTTAACGTGACCACCGCACATTTACTTTCTTTATTAACTTTACCCCATTTCAAAATTAATTTCCACCAGTTTCATTGGCATTTTTCCTTTCATTTAGATGTAACCCTTTCCTCCCTCTTTACCGACGGATTAACTTCGGTGACGATTGCTTTTCCCAAATTTCCATTAGGTACATGCGGTTTAATTTTTCACTGTCATTAAGGTCGATAAGGGAGGGGGAGGTTACAGCGCCAAGGGGCAGGTCGCCTCCTAGGCACTTCCACAGACTTTGGGGTGGATGCATCGGCGGCATGGTGTATCACAGCTGTAATGTGTTCCACCTAGTCCTTTGCGCCACCACATTGCTCGAAAACGGTTAACTGCCTGTAAAGGATCCACTTATCCTTCTTGAATAAGGATTTCGGTGGCTTTCTTTCAGGACCTGCCCCATCGGACAGTTGTATCCAGATAGGGAAATGGTCACTACCATTATAGTCATTATCTACTGCCCACTGAGCCGCGTCCCCAACAGCTGGCGAGGTCTATGGCTGTAGACCAACCTGTAGCGGTGCTAAAATGTGTGGCTTGACCCATTTTCAGCAGTGTAAGGTCTATTGTGTGTAGCATATTGCGGGCTAACATCCCAAAGATGTTCGGGCTCACATGCGGTTCCTCTTCGTCGAAATGTCTTGGCTCAAACTAGTCTAGGGGTTGAACCGTACGTGCCGCATTACACGCCGTAAATTAGACACTTGTGACCCTTTGGATAGATTGTCTGGCTGATGGTAAGTTTGCGAAATTGTATGAAACAAAGTTAATGTAACATATAAAAACAATCATAAAATATCGGGAACTAAATTAACGACCCATAAGTAATGTACACCACACAGTTGCGATTTTGTTAGAATATGTTTATTCAGAAAGGAAACTAATAGCAAAAGTGGTCGTATTTAGAGTTACTGTTACACTCGAGCGCATATCCATTTGACACAATTCGATCATTGACAGCCGGCCGAAGTGGCCGTGCGGTTCTGGGCGCTGCAGTCCGGAACCGCGAGACCGCTACGGTCGCAGGTTCGAATCGTGCCTCGGGCATGGATGTGTGTGATGTCCTTAGGTTAGTTAGGTTTAACTAGTTCTAAGTTCTAGGGGACTAATGACCTCAGCAGTTGAGTCCCATAGTGCTCAGAGCCATTTTTGATCATTGACAATCTCATCGCGAAACACAATACTCCACGTCGATATTTACACGAAATGTTAGAGTTCACTCAAGGCGCGCGGCTGCTCACCACTCAGAGACGAAGTCCCGCAATACCACACAACGCGAAATTTTCTAAGTCGTTTCACTTCCCAGCTGCCTAAAGAGCGACTGTCCGCTTTCGTGTCTCAGTCCAAACTGTCCACTTTCGTGTCTCCAGACGCACTGTCCCTCTGCCCGTCCCAGGCCGCGTTTCCCGTGTGCCGAATATCCTCCCTCAAATGACTAGGGCAGTTCCCTTTCCCAAAGCCGTCCTTATGACTGGCTACAGCTTATTCTACTTTCTTTTACAACATATTTAAATAACAAAAGTTTGACCACTTTCAAGTTCTAAATAAACTAACAAAAATATCCATTACATAATAAACGTTACATTCTCTTACATAAAACCAATACAATTTCCTTCTTAACTTTGAATATCACGGCCAATAGCCTTGCACCAATGTGCTTTCCGATAAACAAATGAAGAAGAAATGTAACTATTATGCACTAAACTTCACAACAAATATTCTGTTACCTAATGATTCAACAAAATATCATGCTGTCATCGTTCAATGCGTTTTGTGTAGAGGACATGATGATCTGATGCTTAACATAAAATACTTATAATTTAAATTTACTATATCTTTTAAATAAATGAAGTTACAGAGTTGATATTTAGAACGTTTGCCTTTTGATGATGCGCTTCTATACGAAATGTCGATCGTTAAGGTCGATTAAACCGTTCATATTTTATCATTCAGGTCTTTGTTACAAAACTTGTTAATTTCACTTTAGCAGTAAATCCTAAAATATTATAGATATGATCGATATTCAAGTTTTATTGGGATTACCATGAAAATTTATGGAGGATGGTAGATCGAAATTACTGTGGCTTGATTCCCTGCATTACTACAGAATTAAATACTTTCCATAAATGTTTCCCTTTATGGCCGATCTTAGGTCCGCCGTATTAACACTGTTACTTGATTCCCCGCATTACTACAGAATTAAATACTTTTCGTATATGTTTCCCTTTATGGCCGATCTTAAGTCCGCCGTATTAACACTGTTACTTGATTCCCCGCATTACTACAGAATTAAATACTTTCCATAAATGTTTCCCTTTATGGCCGATCTTAGGTCCGCCGTATTAACACAGTTACTTGATTCCCCGCATTACTACAGAATTAAATACTTTTCGTATATGTTTCCCTTTATGGCCGATCTTAGGTCCGCCGTATTAACACTGTTACTTGATTCCCCGCATTACTACAGAATTAAATACTTTTCGTAAATATTTCCCTTTATGGCCGATCTTAGGTCCCCGTTTTAACACTGTTACTTCTCCTTGACCACAAAAGCCTTATACTGGGTTTCCCTATCACGTAGGTTCTCGTCTGTCTTACTCACACAGTACAGCACTTAGGCCTCAATAGACAGTAGATGCCTGTGAGTTTCCCCACCTCGTGGAGACTCTGTGCCCTTTGTGGCACGCGGTCCTGGACGACAGGGTTCGTTTCACAATTCCTGAAGGCTGACTCTTTCTGATATATATTTAAATGAGAGTGCAGTGCTCGTTAACTCACTATATCCTCAGGTACCCGAGCCTTGGGGCATTTGGTGTTAGAAACCCACAGTGCACTATCAAGAGGCTCATGGCATGGTAAGTACGCAGAGAACAATTTGATGTCAACATGGGCCACTCTCCGAATAACCACCACCTGTAGTGTTGTTGTCATCGGAATAGGTGAGGAGTGAAAAGTATCCTTTATGAACACTGTCACCAGTAAGGTCGTCGTTTCTATAAAGGTGACAGCCTCGAAGTACAGGTGTGTTAAGTCTCTGTAAAATGAGTCTCTTGAAAGCAGAGGCAAAGGAGTCCATCCTATACAAGGAGGCTCGGTTCCTACAGATGAGTCCTGTAATCATTTATATTCCACTGGAGTATGGGAGCCATTTTATCAATGTGGTCTTGGTTTACCCATGTCTTTGCGCCGGGGTGGTAGGGCGCTTGTAGAGCGAGGCGGGGTTTTAGGGCTGACTGGGTCTCGTGATGAGGCATCAAAATCCATGTTTTCCTCATCATCAGTCAGACATGCCAGAATGACCTTTGATGGCGCTTTCGACCCGAATATTGGGATCCTTTCTCTGCTCCCTTTCCCAGAAAGGATGAGGGGGAAGGGGGGCAGTGAGACTCACTTTTCTTCGAAGAAACTTGGCGTTCAGGGGCACTCTGCTTTTGGGGTGCCTTTGGGCTGTGCACTGTGGAAGCATTACTGGTCTCTTCCGTCGAAGCTGTCTGAATCGCTATGTCTTTCACTTTACGTTGGCACATACAGGTGGATAATGAAGCACTGGACGTCGTCTGAATCGAAGCGTCGACCTTAGGAACAGGTTTCTGCACCAACGAAGCATAGGAAGTGGCAAAGACAGAGGGTTTCATCGCCTGATAGTCATTTTTGGCTTCTGCGTTGGGGATCCGCTTCGTCATTTCATTTTCCTGAATGTTGCGTTCCTCTGCAAAAACAGGGCAGGCTCGGCTCCAGACTGGGTGACTCCCTGAACACTGAATGCAGACTGTCGGAGATGGACAGTCAGTCCCAGCTTTATGGGCTGCCTTTCCACACTTCCCACAAGTCGCTTCGCCTCTGCAACTCAGCGTTGTATGGCCATTTGAAGCATAGCATAGTGTTAGGTACATAGTGCCGAACCTTAAGTCGGAGGAAACCTGCCATGATGTGTTCAGGTAGCATTGGAGAATTGAAGGTCACAATAAAAATGGCAATCTTCTCAGTCTCTGAATTGTTCTTGTGCGTTTTCTGTTCAATATCTGTGGTGCCCATGTTTTTCAGCAACGTCTATATCCATAATATCACGGCAGATTACCACACTTTTGTTGGAGTTGAAGGAGTTCTGAAATTCAACAATGATGTCGTACTCACCCAATTTCTGTGACTTCTTAAGGAGTTCCACCTGCGTTGCCCAGCTGGTCTCAACAAGCAAGGAATCATTTTGCAACCGCTTAACAGACTTCAAGGTACCAGCCAGTCCTTCTGCGCCTTGATGGATATAGAATGGGGACACTTTTTCAGACGTCCCCTCCTTCCTCTTCATCACTACAAGGACATTGTGATTCATGACTCCTTGAGCCCTGTCACTGACAGCAAGTTGATGATTAGGAGGACCAGCCTCCCTCATTCTTTTTGATGAATATATCTGAGAACTCCCAGGCTTTACACCCTTCCCACTGAGAAGAAAGAAGAAAATTTCGAGGGTTCCATCTCGGTCCCACGAGCAGCTAGGGAAATAGGGGTCCAATCAGACAGAGCCCTGCGTACCTGAGTAAGCCTTATACAACTGAGGCGCGGCAGGTTCCCCAGAGGTTGCCCGCTAATGACTGTTCCACCTCAACAGCCATGCATCTCAACAGCGCACAGCACACGTTGAGATTGAGCTGTGGAAGCCCAGAGTCACCAAGCCCATACTCAGCAAACAAATGCAGAGCCCCTGAGGACCGCGTAGTGGTTGTCGCGCTGGCTGCGGAGAGTATTCGGTCCCACTGCGAACTCTATGATAAGCTTCGTTACAGGATCATTTAGTAATCGCGAAAGCGTTACGGAGATGATAGATAAACTCCAGTGGAAGACTCTGCAGGAGAGACGCTCAGTAGCTCGGTACGGGCTTTTGTCAAAGTTTCGAGAACATACCTTCACCGAAGAGTCAAGCAGTATATTGCTCCCTCCTACGTATATCTCGCGAAGAGACCATGAGGATAAAATCAGAGAGATTAGAGCCCACACAGAAGCATACCGACAATCCTTCTTTCCACGAACAATACGAGACTGGAATAGAAGGGAGAACCGATAGAGGTACTCAAGGTACCCTCCGCCACACACCGCCAGGTGGCTTGCGGAGTATGGATGTAGATGTAGATGTAGATGTCCTACTGGCGATGTACATTGCATCGGTAGTCGTGTGGCCGGTTGGTCCCCTCCCGACCCTTGGTAGATTTCAGCAGCCAAAGGCATTTTGAGTGTTGAACAGGAACGTGGACCCCATGAGATCATGTTGCTCGCTTCTGCGTTGAAGTCTGGTATTGGCAGTACTTTACGATGTGGTGTTGTCGAAAATCAGTCAGTTCCTCCATCAGTAGCTGTGAGCAGTACGAAATTAATCAAGTCCAGAGGATCTGGCTATCCGCACTACATGTTACCATCCAGTTGCAGTAAATACATATTGCTTCACGAATACGCAATGATAAGCGAATTTTTGCTTCTAAAAAGCATTGTTATCATTGTGGGGCGAAAAGGCATTCATCATCTTGAGTACGGCTAGTTCGTATACTGTGCTGGAGCATCTAGGACAGACTCGTACAATATCGTAATCGTGAAATCGAGTGTTATTACCGTGAATGCCGTCGATCCCAATCATCAACTTATGACAAGAGCTGCAGAGCTGGAGTATTTAGAAAGAACTAGCGTGAGGTTATTAGGCAAAGGTCGGTTCTTAATGACCCATTGTGTCTGCCTTATTCTGCTACTTCTACCTGACAGGCTGTAAAATCTGTATCGGTCCCTCGCTATGTGCCATTGTGAAATAGATACAGTTTCTTGCAACATGCGTTACGACCTAACGAATGTGCTTAGTCTCACTTCCCTTGGTTTTCCGTCTTCTTTACTGCTGAATGCTTATTCCTCATTAGGCCAACTTCACCCACTTGCGACGTAATGTCTCGTTTCCTACTTCTGCCCCTGCCTCTGGCATCACTTGAATTTTCCTGAGGCAGTATAAGTGGGTTTTAAGAAAAAAATTCTAATTTATACTCCTTACTGTCATGTGCCGTAACAAAATAAGATATTGGAGTCGATATAGGAGACAAGTAGAATCGAGTATTTGAGTCAAAATGTAAAAGAGCTCTGTATGACTTGAGATGAAATAAGGCTGAAGGGTTGGCTAAAACTCCACCAGAATTTCTAAAATCGTTGGGAGAAGAAGGAAAAAATCGAATGTTCATGGTCGTGACTGAGATCTATGAGACTGTTGATATACCATCCTACTTTCGGGAAAATTTTATCCGCACAGTTTGGGACGACAGTAATGGCGAAAAAGTGCCACAGGTATCGCATAATCAGCTCAATAGCTCAAACATCCAAGTTGCTGACAAGAATGATACACAGAATAATAGAAAAGGAACCTAAAGCAGGTTTTTTTTCAATTCTTTATTTTCAAAAACGTATTAATTATACAATTTAACCAACTACCTTATGTGATTAGTGGGCCGAAAAGTGATACAATAGTTTTAGTTGCAGCTATTCTATTTTAGTAACTAGTTAGTATGTGAGCTATGGGATAGATGCAATGGGCAAATTAGTTTGTTAATTAACTACTAAGCAGGTAACCTAACTATAGACTAGTTACTAAGGCCTACAGCGTTACATATGTGTCACTTGAAATATAAACCTACTTATAGAGCCTTGCTCATTGAGCTAACCCCAATGAGCGTTCCCCTGACACTGGGCAGGCCAAGATGTTGATCGCTGCAGGTTTCTATAAATAGTGTCTAAAACTAACTCCTACAACTAAACTTATTCTAAGGTCAAATCAGGTGCGTTGTCCAGATCGGTGAGGTTGCAGCCCCCCCCCCCCCCCCCCCCTGAGTCCCAAGGCGCGGCGGATTCCAGACTGAGGAAGTCGGCCTTTCCGCCTCCAGGCGGTTTGGAAATAGGGTACCATACTCTATCGGTGTTTAGGTAAGTCTCTCATTAATGCTAGTTTAATTCTCTCAGGTAATCCTTTAAGACTTTCTGTGATATCACGTTAGCCAGTTTATTAATGGTCTGAAAGGTGTCGTGTTGTCTGAACAGTCTGTATGTGTCGTAGTGTGGAAGTTGGTCGCGTAGCACTGAAGCCACATCATTGAAAAGGGGGCATTCGTAGATTACACGGTCAGGAGTATCCTCCGGAGCACCACAGTCACACGCTGGTGTCGCCTTTTCCCCGAATGGACATAAGTATGTCGAGTAGGGTCCATGTCCAGTGAGAAAGTGAATTAGTCCCCGGGTTGGTTCGAGATATGTCTTTCCCATCCTTTCCCTAACATCTGGTAGAAAATCGAAAGTTGTGCGCCCTGTTTCTTCGCCTTCCCATGATTGTTGCCATAACTGGTTCCCTCTTAACCTAATCTCAACCTTCTTCCCAGTCCTGCTGCCTAAAATTTCCTCTGTTTTCTCCATAGTCCCCTTCTTTGCCCAATACCAAGCGGCCTGCTCTCGAATTGTGATGTCCAATGGGCAGAGTCCCAGTATGACTAACAGGGCTCCTCCCGGCGTAGTCCTATATGCCCCCACTGATCTCATAATCATGTTTGTCTATACTCTTCTCACTGTCATGGCAAGCACCACCGTCGTGAGCCTGTGCGCCCGGATTCCCGAGCCGTAACCCACTATTGATGTAAGTATGCTATTGTGGTAAAGTTTGATGAGATGTGGTGGGAGATGAAATCGTTTGTGTCCAATGGAAATGAGGTTGTTGAGTACTTGTAGGGCTCATTACGGTTTCAACGTGCCTTCCGAAGGATCACCTTTCATCAATGATGATTCCAAGGTCGCGAATCTCTCGTCGCCGGAGAACTGGTGACCCCTCAATCCTGACAGTTGGATTACGAACTAGCTGTCCCTTTAGATTAAGGCTTTAGGGAAATTATGTTCTCATGATGTACTTCAAGACGGAAACAACACTGAAGAAATATGAAAACAAGGTTACAGGATCTGGCGACAGAGTATAAGTGTTGTACAATGTAAAACGCTGCGAAACAGTCGAAATTCTGGGGAAAATAGACGTTGGCTGTGGATACTGTGTCACATACACAGTACTTTTCACTGTTCAGACATGTCACTAAACCCACCCAAAGATGTAAACAAGCATGCATGAGCAGCGCCTATTAGACGGAGGGGGTCCGACAGCCGATCAGTTCCAGTCATTCCACCAGTAAAGAGGTACACGGCTAGTGTTGTCTGTAGTTCAACAATGCCATGCGGTCAATACCGCGGTTGGATCGCGTCCGCATTGTTAGTTTGTGCCAGGAAGGACTCTGAACATGGGAAGTATCCAGCCGTCTCGAAGTGAACCAAAGCGATGTTGTTCGGACCTTTAGGAGACACAGAGACACAGGAACCGTTGATGACATGCCTCGCTCAGGCCGCCCAAGGGCTACTACTGCAGTGGATGACCGCTGCCTACGGATTATGGCTCGTGGAATCCTGACAGCTACGCCACCATGTTGAATAATGCTTTTGTGCAGCCACAGGGTGGCGTGTTACGAGGCAAACTGTGTGCTATAGGCTGCACGGTGCGCAACTTCACTCCCAATGTCCATGGCGAGGTCCACCTTTGCAACCACGACACCATGCAGTGTGGTACAGGTGGACCCAAAAACATGCCGAATGGACCGCTCAGGATTGGCACCACGTTCTCTTCACCGATGAGTGTCGCATATGCCTTCAACCAGACAATCGTTGGAGGCAACCCGGTGAAGTTGAACGCCTTAGGCACACTGTCTAGCGAGTACAGCAAGGTGGAGGTTTCCTGCTGTTTAGGGGTGGCATTACGTGGGGCCGACGTACTGCGCTGGTGGTAATGAAAGGCCCCGTAACGGCTGTACGATACGTGAATGCCATCCTCTGAGCGATAGTGCAACCATATCGGCAGCACATATATGCGAGGCATTCGCCTTCATCGACGACAATTCGCGCCCCTATCGTGCACATCTTGTAAATGACTTCCTTCAGGATAACGTCATCGTTCGAGTAGAGTGTCCGGTATGTTCTCCAGACATGGACCCTATCGAACATGCCTGGGATAGATTGAAAAGGGTTGTTTATGGACGACGTGATCCACCAACCACTCTGAGGGATGTCCGCCGAATCGCCGTTGGGGAGTGGGGAAATCAGGGCCAACAGTGCCTTGATGAACTTGTGGATAGTGTGCCACGACGAATACAGGCATGCATCAATGCAAAAGGGCGTGCTACCGGTGTGTACAGCAATCTGGACCACCACCTCTGAAGATCTCGCTGTATGGTGCTACAACATGCATTGTGTCTTTTTCATGAGCAATAAAAAGTGAAGAAATGATGTTTATGATGATCTCTATTCCATTTATCTTTACTGGTTGCGGAATTCTCGGAACCGAGATGATGTAAAACTTTTTTGACGTGTGTATATACCGTTAGTTTACAGCTAGATTATTTAAAATACATCAAGATGAAGGATAGTTTACTCTATATGCACTGAGAAATGACATCAGTTAACTGTCATTTTGCATGACACGTATAGGAAACTTTAAGTAGCCGAGAAAAGAGCGCAGTGTCAAACAAAGAAGTGTTCATTTCATACATTGAGCGTCAGTACCGTTATATAAAAGCATAAGTAATGCACTATACATGGCTGAATCTGATTCGTGACACAGATCTAACACAAAATAACTTTACACCGTTGGAAAAGTGTCAGGATTAGTAACTTTTATGCCAGCAATTCAGAAATCTTCCACGGAACTCTTATGTCTGAAGTTCGACTCTCGCTCACAGTACTGTGAGAAGAGCGGAACCAGAGATACAAAGACAAAGACAGCGCTACATTGCGATTGATGAAACGGAGAGCTAACACATCAGTCGCCCAACAACAACAGAGCCATGTGCGTCAGGATACTTAGCAAGCGACGAGTGCGGTATTGCCAGAATTTCATGTTATGTACCGAGATGAGTAAGTTAGTTAGTTACATGTTCCATTGATCATTAGGACGCTTCTTTTATCGAAACGATATGTATATAAATACAGTGTTAAAATTAATAAATACTTCGTTTTTGGACCTAGTCAGGAAACTACATTTAAAAATCGGCCTTTTTAAAAAAAAAAAAAACTACAAGGTGTCCATAATCAAATTTCCAGTTCCAAGACGCCGTAGGAAGAGAATCACTGCTCACAATGGCGACACGTTTGAATAGTTTGTTGTTGACGCAGGAGGAAAACGTCATGGAGACGCAGGAGGAAAAGTCATGGAACAGAAAGTCTAACGAAAATGGGGTCGACTACAAATGACTGATAATCACAATGTGAAGGTTATTCATTGAGTTGCTCATTATTCCATCCGCGCTGTTCATTGTGAATGACTGCAGAAGTTGGGCAGTGGACAGTTGTGGCACTGTCACTTAGGTAAGCTCATTCACCAAAGCAAGGTCGTACCACATCGGATGGGAAAAATCGGTTTGTAACTGTCCTGAGGCCAAAACTAACATAAAAAGAAAATTAACGTCGGTTTCTGATTGTGCTGATACTGTGAGCAAGACACGACCAATGTGCTCTCCCTCGTTTTCTGCTGCAAGTTGAAACCGAGGAACTGCACGTTCCCCCAAGAGATCGAAGTGTCTCGGTGGTTACGTTCAGAATACGTCGCGCAGTGCGCGCCTTCAGTTCAGCTACGTTGGTAACTGAAGCCCTGAACAAAACATCTTTCGGATGACCCCAGAGTCACAAGTCACACAGATTGAGATCCGACGATCTGGACGACAAGACTGTAGGGAAATGATGGATGTACAGGGTTATTACAAATGATTGAAACGATTTAACAGCTCTACAATAACTTTATTATTTGAGATATTTTCACAATGCTTTGCACACAGATACAAAAACTCATAAAGTTTTTTTTAGGCATTCACAAATGTTCGATATGTGCCCCTTTAGTGATTCGGCAGACATCAAGCCGATAATCAAGTTTCTCCCATACTCGACGCAGCATGTTGTAATCAATGAGTTCGAAAGCATCGTTGATGCGAGCTCGCAGTTCTGGCACGTTTCTTGGTAGAGGAGGTTTAAACACTGAATCTTTCACATAACCCCACAGAAAGAAATCGCATGGGGTTAAGTCGGGAGAGCGTGGAGGGCATGACATGAATTGCTGATCATCATCTCCACCACGACCGATCCATCGGTTTTCCAATCTCCTGTTTAAGAAATGCCGCCGGCCGGTGTGGCCGTGCGGTTAAACGCGCTTCAGTCTGGAACCGCGTGACCGCTACGGTGACAGGTTCGAATCCTGCCTCGGGCATTGACGTGTGTGATGTCCTTAGGTTAGTCAGGTTTAACTAGTTCTAAGTTCTAGGGGACTGATGACCATAGAAGTTAAGTCCCATAGTGCTCAGAGCCATTTGAACCATATTTTCAAATGCCAAACATCATGATGGAAGTGCGGTGGAGCACCATCCTGTTGAAAGAAGAAGTCGGCGCTGTCGGTCTCCAGTTGTGGCATGAGCCAATTTTCCAGCATGTCCAGATACACGTGTCCTGTAACGTTTTTTTTTTCGCAGAAGAAAAAGGGGCCGTAAACTTTAAACCGTGAGATTGCACAAAACACGTTAACTTTTGGTGAATTGCGAATTTGCAGCACGAATGCGTGAGGATTCTCTACCGCCCAGATTCGCAGATTGTGTCTGTTCACTTCACCATTAAGAAAAAATGTTGCTTCATCACTGAAAACAAGTTTCGCACTGAACGCATCCTCTTCCATGAACTTGTGCAATCGCGCCGAAAATTCAAAGCGTTTGACTTTGTCATCGGGTGTCAGGACTTGTAGCAATTGTAAACGGTAAGGCTTCTGCTTTAGCCTTTTCCGGAAGATTTTCCGAACCGTCGGCTGTGGTACGTTTACGTCCCTGCTTGCTTTATTCGTCGACTTCCGCGGGCTACGCGTGAAACTTGCCCGCACGCGTTCAACCGTTTCTTCGATCACTGCAGGCCGACCCGTTGATTTCCCCTTACAGAGGCATCCAGATGCTTTAAACTGCGCATACCATCGCCGAATTGAGTTAGCAGTTGGTGGATCTTTGTTGAACTTCGTCCTGAAGTGTCGTTGCACTGTTAGGACTGACTGATGTGAGTGCATTTCAAGCACGACATACGCTTTCTCGGCTCCTGTCGCCATTTTGTCTCACTGCGCTCTGAAGTGCGGCTTCAGCCGAACAAAACTTTGAGTTTTTCTACGTATCTGTAGTGTGTCGTGACCATATGTCAATGAATGGAGCTACAGTGAATTTATGAAATCGCTTCAATCATTTGTAATAGCCCTGTATATTCTAGCATTTCCGAAATTATTCTGCGGCAGCCGTTTCACTGGCTATGAAATGTGCGATGTAGCACCATTTTCCATAAAAAGGATCCTACCCACATATTCATGCTGTTGAAGGGTTGAAATGACGTTGGTACACAAAATACTCTTGTAGCATTTACCATTGACTGTACTGGTATCTGGACGCGCAGGACTCATGTTCTCGAAAAAATTTGGCGCTACGACCGACCCGCACCACACAGTCGCCTTTGTAGAATGAAATGGCGCCGGTTGAAGTGCGTGATGATTCTCTGTAGCCCGTATTATACAGTTCTCCGTATGGACACGTCCGTGGTGATGATGGATGTGGGCTTCGTCTATCCACAGACTATCTATCTATCGCTTGGGTCTTGTCCCGTGGTTACGCAGAGTCAGCCATCGTTAATCGGATTTGGCATGTTAATGTTTAAGGGGTGGCCAGATGCCCTTCCTGCCGCCACCCTGTACAACTGGGACGGAATCAGTGTACCCCAACTGTCAGCGCCGAGTGTAATCCGTGGAATAGTGCGAATGAGTACAGACGTCTGCGAGTCGTGTAACTGAGGCGGAACAAGGGGACCAGCCCGATATTCACCTAGCGGGATGTGGAAAACCGCCTAAAAACCACATCTAGGCTGGCCAGCACACCGGCCCTCCTCGTTAATCCGCCGGGGGGATTCGAACCGGGGCAGGCGCGCCTACCCGAGCCCAGGAAGCAGCGCGTTAGCGTTCTCGGCTACCGTGGCGGGTGTCTATCCACAGACTGTTACTTGGAAAATCTTTGTCCACTTCCACGAGAGCAACAAATTCCAGAGCGGACTTTTGACTTGCTGACAAGTCAGCAGGAAGCAACTCCTGAACATAGGCGATTTGGTATGGACAGCAATGTAGGATGTTTCGTAGGATTTTATGGGCCGAGTTCGCTCGCGTGTCCAACGTTCGGGCAGTTCCCCGCGCATTACACGTCTGCACACCATCGCTTGACCCCTCCTGCAGTGTCGTGACCATATCTTCGATAGACGTCGGGGCAACTGCTTTATTCCGTCTGCCACATTGCATTTCCAAACAACACGCCTTTTCGTGTTTTCTAATCACGGGCGCCCCCCACAGGACGGATCCATTGGCGACGACCCCTGCAACGACAACCGGTTCTGAAAGTCAAGATAATGACGACAGGACCACGACGAGCGCTATGCGAGTTAGGAGAAGAGGACAATACACGTCAAAACCGTATGAAGACATGAGATAACACAGGAAGATCGGCAACAACGGGAACTAATACGTGAAATACAACACATGATTCTGCAAAGTCAGGAAGTATACGACAAACGCACTAGTACAGTTCCTACTTCACAGCCTGAAGAACAAGAAGACGACCTGGAACAATTTTCTCCGCCAGAGTACGACGACGAAATGGAGGGAGTCTCGTCTGAAGAAGTTTGGACCATGCAGCCTAACGACAAAGAGGGCGATTTTACACTAGTTCGCCGAATAAAACGACTCAGCGCTTCTCCTAAGCAGAACAACTTTCGGAAGCGACAAATACCAGAAGACCTGAAAGCTTCCCATGTGTTGCTACAGAAGATACTACGGATGCTCCAGAACGTATGGACTAGACGAGTGACGTCAGTCTAGAAGCAGATAAAGATGGGACAAATGGTTCTGGCCGTAGCTCATTACGCCAAGTCCCGCCCATTACTGTTTACTATACATACCAAAAACTACATGGAATTCAACAAGGCGCTGAAGGCGAGTATTGACGGCAGATTTAAGGCCATCTACCAACGAGACAGGATCAAATATTACCTTGACTCCTATGAAGATCGACGACGGGCCATCAATTTCTTTGTGTCGAAGGACAGCCGCTTTTTTAAACATCAGGCCGCAGAGGACAAGCACCTCAAAGTGGATGTAAAACGTCTACCTGCCGATGTTTCGGAGGAAGAACTGAACGATGCACTGATAGACAAGGGTTTCCCTGTCATCAACGTCTACAAATTTAATAACCGAGACGACAACACCAAGGAATTACGACCTCATGCTGCTTACTGTGTCACGTTGCCAACCCAAGAGGCAAAGTGCAAGATTTACGACGTCTAATACCTTCTATATACTAAACTCGTTATTGAAACAACAGACAAGAAGGACCCGTTCATCGTCGTCACTGCCAGCCATTCGAACGTACAGGTAATTACTGCAGCTTGCCTGCTCGCTGCGTTCGATGTGGAGGGCAACACAGATCTTCAGCATGTACTCAATCCAGAGGGGCTCCAACAAAATGTGCGAACTGTGAAAAGGACCATCCTGCCACATGGCGTGGCTGCCAGAAGTACCAGGAACTTCTCAGGAAATATAGACAATGGTGAAACTTCCTGGCAGATTAAAACTGTGTGCCCGACCGAGACTCGAACTCGGGACCTTTGCCTTTCGCGGGCAAGCGCTCTACCATATGAGCTACCGAAGCACGACTCACGGCCGGTACTCACAGCTTTACTTCTGCCAGTATCTCGTCTCCTACCTTCCAAACTTTACAGAAGCTCTCCTGCGAACCTTGCAGAACTAGCACTCCTGAAAGAAAGGATATAGCGGAGACATGGCTTAGCCACAGCCTGGGGGATGTTTCCAGAATGAGATAAAGCTGTGAGTACCGGGCGTGAGTCGTGCTTCGGTAGCTCAGATGGTAGAGCGCTTGCCCGCGAAAGGCAAAGGTCCCGAGTTCGAGTGTCGGTCGGGCACACAGTTTTAATCTGCCAGGAAGTTTCATATCAGCGCACACTCCGCTGCAGAGTGAAAATCTCATTCTATAGACAATGGTCTTCACCGCAGCCCTCTCAACGGAGGACTCTTGTAATACCTAACGACACACCCGCCGCCACACCGTCAGCAAACGTCACAAGAACTGCCGGCGACGACGCGGCAGTCAGTACCACAGCCGCTTCCTGAAGCCCACGCCCACGCAGCATCACTACGACAACCGGAACCGGAAACCTACGTCTCACCAGCGCATTTGATGGAATCCATAGCTCCAGCGATCTCTGATGTCGCCAAACTTCTTACCGCCGTGCAGCAACAACTAGTGGGGATACTTTCTTTAATCGAGAGTGTACTGAAGGCCTTTGGGACACGTTAAGACGGATCGCCCTGGGACCACGAGAGGCCTGAAAATCTGTATATGGAACGCCAACCGACTGAAACACAAGAAAAGAGAATTCACTGAATTTTTACAACGTCACAAAACCGACATCGCACTTGTATCGGAGACGCACCTCCATCCAACAGCTGAGCTCAGATTTCTTAACATGTACGTCCATAGAACGAACAGACAAGGCCAACGAGGTGGAGAGACAGCGGTTCTGCTTAAAAGGGAACTGCGGCACCATCATGAAACACTACTACACCTCCAACATCTCGAGGCAACAACAGTAACGGTTCGATCGGCGGCAGGCAACATCACTTTCATCTCGGCCTACAACAATCACGGTCATCAACTGGTACCAGATGACCTGCGAAGTATCCTCACCAATTTTGACAAAATATTCCTAGGAAGTGACCCTAATAGCAAGCACGTCCCGTGGAATTCCCGGCGTACGAACCCTCGTGGACGAACTTTGATTGCAATGCAAGAAGAACTGGGCATCACAGTCCATGGTCCACGAGAGCCCACACGGATTCCTTACTTCGATCGGCAAGAAGCGGACGTACTAGATTTTGCTCTCATCAAAAACACTGAGAAGAACCTCCAGCTCTGCACCGTCAACGATCTCTCGTCGGACCACTGACCTGTTCTCAGCATAGTGGGAAACGCAACGGCCAACCTTCCGGCCCCCCAGTTCACAAACTCCTAACTGGGGTCAATTTCGGACATATCCTGACAACACTGTCCAACCGGCGCAGGATGTTTCAACACCGGAAACCATCGACATCGCCGTACAAAATTTGACGGAGATGATAAAGGTAGCCAAACGGAGGGAAACTACTCACACGGTCTATACTGTAGTAGCTTTCGACTAGTTCCCGTCTCTACTCCAAGAACTGAAGACGCAGAAAAACAGGAGCAGGCGACGTTGGCTCCGCTATAGAAACCAGATCGATCGACGAGACACACACGTCTTAACACATGAGCTGCACAGGAGAGTGGCCGAGTGGCGACAGCAGGTCTGGGAAGAAAAGGCGGGTGAATTCTTACTTCGAACCAAGAACGAATGGCAGGTAGTCAAGAACATACGACACCTGCGGCCACCTAACCTAACCATCAGAGGACTAGATGGCCTCCACTATGACGAACTCGCCGAGGCGGAGCTGTATGCTACGACTTACCGAGAACAGATGTCTACACCAGCGTAACCCGTGAACGACGTCCCCCTGCAAGAACAGGAAGCCGTCGCTACAGCAGAATGGACTGCTCTTCGTGCTGCGCCTGTGCAGAGCCGCCCACAACTCCCAACACCGGGAGAGATCCGTAACATTATCCGGAAGACTCGGAATAACGCACCAGGCAACGACTTTACAAGCAACACCGATTTGAAACAGTTGCCCAGGAAGCCAACTGTGCTCCTTACCCGAATTTTCAACAGCTGTGTCCTGCAGGGATACTTTCCTACGGCATGGAAGACGGCTCGAATAGTTCCAATCCCAAAGCTAGCTAAAGACCTAGCAGAACCCAGCAGTTACCAGCCAATTAGCCTCCTGCCGACCCTTGGCGAGGTGGTTGAGAGGGTGCAGTTGAAAAGGCCTCATGACACGCTCACAGCGCATGATATTATACGACCCGAACAATTCGGTTTCAAGGACAATTTATCTGCCGAACTTCAGCTTCTACGGATCACCGAACGGATACAAGAAGGATACAACAAGCAGCACTTCACGATTGGTGTATTCCTTGACATCGAAAAAGCATACGATATGGTGTGGCAGCCCAACCTTACCGCCAAACAACATCGCACTACCCCTATTGCGGATTGTTACATTGGACTCATAGACTACTTTCTGGAGGACAGGAAACTGTATGTCCGAGTCGACGATAAAAATTCCGAAATGAAACTGATCTCCGCGGGAATTCGGCAGGGCTCTGTCATTTCGCCTCTGCTTTTCAACTTACGTTTAAATTACACCTCAACAGTCCCCCTTGTTACGGCGAGTTCTTATGCGGACAACACGGCCTTTCTGACGACTGGACAACACTTGGACCAGCTAATGGCTAGGATGCAACGGCAACTTGACGTAATGGAACGCTCGGCGCTGCAGAATAAGATAACGGTCAGCCCGACGAAGACGGCAGCCGTTATGTTCACACAGATGAAACCAGTTCTGAACGACAGGCTCCAAAAACCTGATCAATTTATCCCATGTTCGCCGGGAGTGAAGCACCTAGGTGTCTACTATGACCAAAAAATTGCTCTACGCAGCATATTTACGACAAGAAGGCGGCAGCCCAGAAGATGGCCAGGTCATTGTTTCCGTTCCTGGAGAGAGAGGATCTGAACCCTAAGACTAAACTCCAGTTGTATAAGGCAACTGTGGAACCCACAGTGTTGTATGGCTCCACCCCGTGGGGAACTATGTGTGTCTCCAACTACAACAAACTCCAAGCGCTGCAAAGCATTTGCTATCGATGGATCACAGGAGCTCCATGGTGGACAGGAAACGTCGACATCCACACCGCACTCCACGAGACCACTACACAAGAGAAGATCCATGTCAAGGTTCTACGAGTTTTTGACAAAATCGATGCCCTTAGGGACGAAGTTCGATAGTTAGAATCGGAAGAAACGGTAAACCCAAAAGATGGCACAAGTATCGAGTACCGAAGTCAATAGCTTTTCACCCCTCAAAGACGATCTGTCATAACATGAGGAAGCAGTCACACATAACAGCCTAGGCACATCTCACCCTCGTCAGGAGATGTTGTTGTTGTTGTGGTCTTCACTCCTGAGACCGGTTTAATGCAGCTCTCCATGCTACTCTATCCTGTGCAAGCTTCTTCATCTCCCAGTACCCACTGCAACCTACATCCTTCTGAATCTGCTTAGTGTATTCATCTCTTGGTCTCCCCCTACGATTTTTATCCTCCACACTGCCCTCCAATACTAAATTGGTGATCCCTTGATGCCTCAGAACATGTCCTATCAACCGATCCCTTCTTCTGGTCAAGTTGTGCCACAAACTTCTCTTCTCCCCAATCCTATTCAATACTTCCTCATTAGTTATGTGATCTACCCATCTAATCTTCAGCATTCTTCTGTAGCACCACATTTCGAAAGCTTCTATTCTCTTCTTGTCCAAACTATTTACCGTCCAGGTTTCACTTCCATACATGGCTACACTCCATACAAATACTTTAAGAAATGACTTCCTGACACTTAAATCTATACTCGATGTTAACAAATTTCTCTTCTTCAGAAACGCTTTCCTTGCCATTGCCAGTCTACATTTTATATCCTCTCTACTTCGACCATCATCAGTTATTTTGCTCCCCAAATAGCAAAACTCATTTACTACTTTAAGTGTCTCATTTCCTAATCTAATACCCTCAACATCACCCGACTTAATTCCACTACATTCCATTATTCTCGTTTTGCTTTTTTTTATGTTCATCTTATATCCTCCCTTCAAGATACCATCCATTCCGTTCAACTGCTCTTCCAAGTCCTTTGCTGTCTCTGACAGAATTACAATGTCATCAGAAAACCTCAAAGTTTTTATTTCTTCTCCATGGATTTTAATACCTACTCCGAATTTTTCTTTTGTTTCCTTTACTGCTTGCTCAATATACAGATTGAATAACATCGGGGAGAGGCTACAACCCTGTCTTACTCCCTTCCCAACCACTGCCTCCCTTTCATGTCGCTCGACTCTTATAACTGCCATCTGGTTTCTATACAAATTGTAAATAGCCTTTCGCTCCCTGTATTTTACCCCTGCCAGCTTTAGAATTTGAAAGAGAGTATTCCAGTCAACATTGTCAAAAGCTTTCTCTAAGTCTACAAATGCTAGAAACGTAGGTTTGCCTTTCCTTAATCTTTCTTCTAAGATAAGTATTTCTACGGAATCCAAACTGATCTTCCCCGAGGTCGGCTTCTACTAGTTTTTCCATTCGTCTGCAAAGTATTCGTGTTAGTATTTTGCAGCTGTGGCTTATTAAACTGATTGTTCGGTAATTTTCACATCTGTCAACACCTGCTTTCTTTGGGATTGGAATTATTACATTCTTCTTGAAGTCTGAGGGTATTTCGCCTGTTTCATACATCTTGCTCACCAGATGGTAGAGTTTTGTCAGGACTGGCTCTCCCAAGGCCGTCAGTAGTTCCAATGGAATGTTGTCTACTCCGGGGGCCTTGTTTCGACTCAGGTCTTTCAGTGCTCTGTCAAACTCTTCACACAGTATCGTATCTCCCCTTTCAGGAGATAGACATCACCAAAGACAGCAGGCTAAAGTACCCATTGAGTTCCGAAGCCTAACTGAATGTGTAATAAATAAAGTGTTTTCCTTTTATCATTACGACCCGTCCTAGAAGAATAAGTCATCAAGGATCTCTTCAGCGAACAGTACACACAAAGAATGAAAAATCTCGCGTCGTAGATACGCTCTTCAGATTTCGCGTCTTTCTGAGCAGTGGTCCTCTTCCTACAGCGTTTTGAAACTAAAAATTTAATTATGTACAACCTGTATAGGCTATCAGCTTTTAAACGGAACACTTGCCCAAGAGGAAATATTTAGTTTCAATTACAACTTGCTTTGCTACATGCAGGTCACTTTATGCTGTCTGCTAAATGATGAAAAATTTTGTTCTAGCGTACTGAACTCCTTTCTGAGTCAAGGACTGCTTTAAAAATGAATAACAAAGGCATTTTATCCTTTGGTGTTTCAGATGTGGACATCGCTGTTCTTTTCAAATTGTGACAGATTTTTTATGACGATTTCACTGGCGAATACATGTAATACAACGGCACAAGTAAAATGTCTAACTCTTTGAATGGATACCTAAATGACGACCACGAGAGAACACGACATATTATTCTTACTCTTCGTTTTTGTGCAAGAGTTAATATTTTTCTAAGTTATGATTTACACCAGAAAATTATTCCATTGTGCGGAAGTATGCAAAATAAGTTGGGAGGTAGATTCGTTTGTTTACAAGACTAGTAACTGCACGAAGAGCAAAAGTAGCGGAAGTGTTTGGGATATTTAGTAATATGCTTCATTCAGTTCACGTCTTCATCAATATGTAACCCCAAAAATTTGGAGCGCTCTAGCCTTTTTACTAACTTTTTGTAATGTGCTACATCAAATGGTGGTATACCTGTGTTTGGATTACAGAACTGAATATAGTATTTTCTCAAAATTAAGGGAGAGCCCATTTTGAGAAAACCACTTAATAATTCTTTCAGATACTTGATTAACCATCTCATCTGTCGGTTTCTGTGTACTGTGATTTATAGTAACAGCTAGCTGATACACTTAGAAAGGTTGTTTAAAATGCTCGCAGCTTCTGAATAACAAGTACATTGTCGTTTGGTTTAATTGTTGTGGTGTGTTGTACACTGACTGGCTGTCCTATCTCCTGTTTGGCAATGTCACATGTAATTTTAATTTTATTAGCTGCATTACTAAGTTATGTCAGATCATGCACACTTCTGGACATTTTAATGATTTTCCTGAAGTCAGTAGGTCCCCAGTTCAATTTTTGAAAGTCTTGAAAGACTGTCCGATATCTAATTCATAACGTTTATTCAATATATTTTGTACTAACACCGTGTTTTTAATGTCTCTTGATTAAGCACAGATCTGGTACGCCAAATCTGAAAGTTAGTGACTCAGCTACAGAGTGGTAAAATACACACACTTATAAAACATCAAAACAGCGTTGAAAAATATTGGCTGAAATAAATTTGGGAATATCTGCTTGTAAGGCCACATATAAGAAAACAGAAGAAAGTTGTCATATCAGACCCGGCTAGAAAATCTGTTGGATATATTCGAACAGTCACTGAAAAATGTGACAATTATTAACAATTTGCTACAACATAATTTCCAAAATTTTCTGATCAGAAAGGGCACAAATCAGATAACAATAAGAGCAGCAAAACACTGTTGGGTGAAACTGGAAGGAATGTTCTTGCTGCCTGGCAACTGTTCGTAAATGAGTTTTCATATATCGTCTCTCTCGTGAATATAAAGCGTTGAACGATGGAGTACATGCAATTCTTAACGTTCTGGAACAGATAGATATTCAAGAAGTGATATCTACTGAGAGAATCTTATTTAACTACAGAGCAGTTCCAAAATGGCTCTAAGCACTACGGGACTTAACCTCTGAGGTCATCAGTCCTCTAGACTTAGAACTAATTAAACCTAACTAACCTAAGGACAGCACACACATCCATGCCCGAGGCAGGATTCGAACCTGCGACCGTAGCAGGAGCGCGGTTCCAGACTGAAGCACCCAGAACCGCTCGGCCACAACGGCCGGCCAGAGCAGGTCCATACTAGTCTTTTCAGTTAGCGCAGTAGACGAAGAAAGCCGCCGCATTGGAACGGCAGTTGGTGTCTGACACGTTTCCGGTACGTGAACAGCGAAAGCCGAAGGAGTTGCAAGTGTTTCACCAGTCCAACCAGCAGCATGCGCTGTTGGAGGGCAACACAAAGCGGCCCAAACTAGGAGCAGTGGTCCAGCGTCGAGCTAGCAGTGCTCACCAAGCTGTATAACACGCGGTTCCACTGAGTGGACCCCTATTAGCTCCTACGACCTTCATGAAAACATAAGTGTCTGCCGTAGCTACATGCCTCACGCGAGTCGAGAAATCGTGGTATTTCGCAACCATATTTCTGACCAATCATTCTGTGTCCTTTCCACTCATTCAGCAGCTGATACATCTACATCTACATACATCTACATCCATACTCTGCAAATCACATTTAAGTGCCTGGCGGAGGGTTCATCGAACAACCTTCACAATCCGCTATTATTCCAATCTCGTATAGCGCGGAAAGAATGAACACCTATTTCTTTCCGTACGAGGTCTGATGTTCCTTGTTTTATCGTGGTAATCGTTCCTTCCTACGTAGGACGGTGTCAACAAAATATATTCGCATTCGGAGCATAAAGTTGGTGATGGGATTTGCGTGAGAACGAAAAACGCCTATCTTTGAATGATGTCCAGACCAAACCCTGTTTCATTTCTGTGACACTCTCTCAGATATTTCACGATAATACAAAACGTGCTGGCTTTCTTTGAACTTTTTCGATGTACTCCGTCAGTCCAATCTGGTAAGGATCCCAAACCGTGCAGCAGTATTCTCAAAGAGGACGGACAAGCATAGTTTAGGCAGTCTCCTTAGTAGGTCAGTTACTTTATCTAAGTGACCTGCCAATAAAATGCATTCTTTGGTTAGCCTTCCCCACAACTTTTTCTATGTGTTCCTTCCAATTTAAGTTGTTCGTAATTGTAATACCTAGGTATTTAGTTGAATTTACGGCTTTTACATTGAACTGATTTATCGTGTAACCGAAGTTCAACTAGTTCCTTTTAGCACTCATGTGGATGTTGTTGTTGTGGTCTTCAGTCCTGAGACTGGTTTGATTCAGCTCCCCATGCTACTCTATCCTGCGCAAGCCTCTTCATCTCCCAGTACCTACAGCAACCTACATCCTTCTGAATCTGCTTGGTGTATTCATCTTTTGGTCTTCTTCTACGATTTTTACTCCCCCACTCGCCGGCCACGGTGGTCTAGCGGTTCTAGGCGCTCAGTTCGGAACCAGGGACTGCTACGGTCGCAGGTTCGAATCCTGACTCGAGCATGGATGTGTGTGATGTCCTTATAGTTAGGTTTAAGTAGTTCTAAGTTCTAGGGGACTGATGACCACAGATGTTAAGTCCCACAGTGCTCAGAGCCATTTTTTACCCCCCATGCTGCCCTCCAATACTAAATTGGTGATCCCTTGATGCCTCAGAACATGTCCTACCAACCGATCCCTTCTTATAGTCAAGTTGTGCCACAATCTTCTCTTCTCCCCAATCCTATTCAACACCTCCTCATTAGTTATGTGATGTACCCATCTAATCTTCAGCATTCTTCTGTAGCACCACATTTCGAAAGCTTCTATTCTCTTCTTATCTAAACCATTTATCGCCCATGTTTCACTTCCATACATGGCTACACACCATACAAGTACTTTCAGAAACGACTTCCTGACATTTAAATCTATAGACGATGTTAACAAATTTCTCTTCTTCAGAAACGCTTTCCTTGCCATTGCCAATCTACATTTTATATCCTCTCTACTTCGACCATCATCAGTTAGTTTGCTCCCCAGATATCAAATCTCCTTTACTACTTTAAGTGTCTCATTTCCTAATCTAATTCCCTCAGCATTACCCGACTTAATTCGACTACATTCCATTATCCTCGTTTTGCTTTTGTTGATTTTCAACTTATATCCTCCCTTCAAGACACTATCCATTCCGTTCCACTGCTCTTCCAAGTCCTTTGCTGTCCCTGACAGAATTACGATGCCATCGGTGAACCTCAACGTTTTTATTTCTTCTCCATGGATTTTAATACCTACTCTGAATTTTTCTTTTATTTCCCTCACTGCATGCTCAAAATACAGATTGAATAACATCGGGGAGAGGCTACAAACCTGTCTCACTCCCTTCCCAACCACTACTTCCCTTTCATGTCACTCAACTCTTATAACTACCATTTGGTTTCTATACAAATTTTAAATAGCCTTCTCTCCCTAATTTTACCCCTGCCACCTTCAAAATTTGAGAGAGAGTATTCCAGTCAACATTGTCAAAAGCTTTCTCTAAGTCTACAAATGCTAGAAACGTAGGTTTGCCTTTCCTTAATCTAGCTTCTAAGATAAGCCGTAGGGTCAGTATTGCCTCACGTGTTCCAATATTTCTACGGAATCCAAACTGATCTTCCCCAAGGTCAGCTTCTACTAGTTTTTCCATTCGTCTGTAAAGAATTCGCGTTAGTATTTTGCCGCCATGACTTATTAAACTGATAGTTCGGTAATTTTCACATCTGTCAACATCTCCTTTCTTTTGGATTCGAATTATTATATTCTTCTTGAAGTTTGAGGGTATTTCACCTGTCTCATACATCTTCCTCACCAGATGGTCAGGACTGGCTCTCCCAAGGCCGTCAGAAGTTCTAATGGAATGTTGTCTACTCCCGGGGCCTTGTTTCGACTCGGGTCCTTCAGTGCTCTGTCAAACTCTTCACGCAGTGTCATATCTCCCATTTCATCTGCATCTACATCCTCTTCCATTTCCATTTTATTGTCCTCAAGTACATCGCCCTTGTATAGACCCTCTGTATACTCCTTCCCCCTTTCTGCTTTCCCTTCTTTGCTTATAACTGGGTTTCGATCTGAGCTCTTGATATTCATACAAGTGGTTCTCTTTTCTCCAAGGGCCTCTTTAATTTTCCTCTAGCCATCCCTGCTTAGCCATTTTGCACTTCCTGTCGATCTCATTTTTGAGACGTTTGTAATCGTTTTCGCCTGCTTCTTTTACTGCATTTTTATATTTTCTCCTTTCATCAATTAAATTCAATATATCTTCTGTTACCCAAGTATTTCTACTAGCCCTCGTCTTTTTACCTACTTGGTCCTCTACTGCCTTCACTACTTCATCCCTCAAAGCTACCCATTCTTCTTCTACTGTATTTCTTTCTCTCATTCCTGCCATTTGTTCCCTTACGCTCTCCCTGAAACTCTGTACAACCTCTGGTTTAGTCAGTTTATCCAGGTCCCATCTCCTTAAATTCCCACCCTTTTGCAGTTTCTTCAGTTTTAATCTAAAGTTCATAATCAATTGATTGTGGTCAGAGTCCACATGTGCCCCTGGAAGTGTCTTACAGTTTAAAACCTGGTTCCTAAATCTCTGTCTTACCATTATATAATCTATCTGATACCTTTTAGTATCTCCAGGCTTCTTCCATGTATACAACCTTCTTTTATGATTCCTGAACCAAGTGTTGGCTATGATTAAGTTGTGCTCTGTGCAAAATTCTACCAGGCGGCTTCCTCTTTCATTTCTTACCCCCAATCCATATTCACCTACTACGTTTCCTTCTATCCCTTTTCCTACTACCGAATTCCAGTCACCCATGACTGTAAAATATTCACCTCCCTTCACTATCTGAATTATTTCTTTTATTTCATCATACATTTCTTCAATTTCTTCGTCATCTACTGTAGTAGACGTGGGCTTCGTGTCTATCTTGGCCACAATAATGCGTTCACTATGTTGTATGTAGAAGCTTACCCGCATTCCTATTTTTTTTTATTCATTATTAAACCTACTCCTGCATTACCCCCATTTGACTTTGTATTTATAACACTGTATTCACCTAGCCAGAAGTCTTGTTCCTCCTGCCACCGAACTTCACTAATTCCCACTATATCTATCTTTAACCTATCCATTTCCCTTTTTAAATTTTCTAACCTACCTGCCCGATTAAGGGATCTGACATTCCACACTCCGATCCGTAGAACGCCAGTTTTCTTTCTACTGATAACGACGTCCTCTTGAGTATTCCCCGCCCGGAGATCCGAATGGGGGACTATTTTACCTCCGGAATATTTTACACAAGAGGACGCTATCATCATTTAACCATACAGTAAAACTGCATGCCCTCGGGAAAAATAACGGCTGTAGTTTCCCCTTGCTTTCAATCGTTCGCAGTACCAGCACAGCAAGGCCGTTTTGGTTAATGTTACAAGGTCAGATCAGTCAATCATCCAGACTGTTGCCCTTGCAACTACTGAAAAGGCTGCTGCCCCCCTTCAGGAACCGCGCGTTGTCTGGCCTCTCAACAGATACCCCTCCATTGTGGTTGCACCTACGGTACGGCCATCTGTATCGCTGAGGCACGCAAGCCTCCCCACCAACGGCGAGGTCCATGGTTCGTGGGGGGGGGGGGGGGGGGGGAGGGGTTTCATGTGGATAACTTTTCGTTATTTAGGGTGAACTACCACTATTCGCACCATTCCGATATTTCTTCTAAATCGTTTTGCAGTTTTGTTTTGATGTTCTGATGTCTTTATTAGTCGATAAACGTCAGCATCATCTGCAAACAACCGAAGACGGCTGCTCCCAAATCGTTTATATAGATAAGGAACAGCAAAAACCCTGTAACATTACCTTGTGGAACGCCAGAAATCACTCCTGTTTTACTTGATGACTTTCCGTCAGTTACTACGAACTGTGACCTCTCTGACAGGAAATCACAAATGTAGTCACATAACTGAGACGATATTCCAAAAGCACGCAATTTCACTACGAGCCACTTATGTGGCACAGTGTCAAAAGCCTTCCGGAAATCCAGAAATATGGAATCCCTTGTCAATAGCACTCAACACTTAATGCGAATAAAGAGCTAGTCGTGTTCCACAAGGACGACGTTTTCTAAACCCATGTTGACTGTGTCAATAGACCGTTTCCTTCGAGGTAATTAATAATGTTGGAACACAGCATATGTTCTAAAATCCTGCTGCATATCGACGTTAACGATATGGGCCTGTAATTTAGTGGATTACTCCTGCTACCTTTCTTGAAAATTGGTGTGACCTGTGCAACTTTCCACTCTTTGGGTACGGATCTTTCGTCGAGGGAACGGTTGTATATGACTGTGAAGTATGGAGCTAAAGCATCAGCATACTCCGAAAGGAACTTGGTTAGTATACAGTCTGGACCAGAACAGTTGCTTTTATTAACTGATTTAAGTTGCTTCACTACTCCGAGGATACTTATTTCTACGTTGCTCATGTTGGCAGCTGTTCTCGATTCGAATTCTGGAATATTTACTTCGTCTTCTTTTGCGGAGGCATTTCGGAAGGTTGTGTTTACTACTCCGCTTTGGCAGCACTGTCTTCGATAGTATCTCCATTGCTATCGCACAGAGAGGGCATTGATTGTTTCTTGCCGCTAACGTACTTCACATCCGACCAGAATCTCTTTGGATTTTCTGCCAGGTTTCGAGACAAAGTTCGGTTGTGGAAACTGTTATAGTCATCTCGCATAGAAGTCCGCACTAAATTTCTGGCTTCTGTAAAAGATCGCCAATCTTGGGGATTTTGCGCCTGTTTAAATTTGGCATGTTTGTTTCGTTGTTTCTACAACAGTGTTCTAACCCGTTTTGTGTACCAAGGAGGATAAGCTCCGTCGTTTGTTAATTTATTTGGTATAAATCTCTCAATTGCTGCCGATGCTGTTTCTTTGAATTTAATCCACATGTGGTCTACCCTCATATTATTAATTTGGAATGATTGGAGATTGTCCCTCAAGTGAAAGTTTATCTGCTTTTTTGAATAGGTATACTGGGCCTTTCAAAGTTGTCGAAAAAGTTCACTGATCAATTATTTAACTTTTTCAGGTGGTTCTGTATGATCTGAAATTGTAATAACTCTAATGTCATTAGCAGCATAAAAGAAAATTCTACTGAGCGTGTTTGTTAGTCCACGGCTCTGCAGTCTTGATCACATGTTACTGGTGCACAGCTGTATACCTATTCCGAGTTTGGATTTCTATCGATCATTCCGTTTCAATGGTCACAAACAGAAGAGTACACTGTTTACTCAACGAAATTAAAAAAAAATGTGGAGGAATTTCTTCGTTATAAACATTAATATTCTACAGTATTACTAGTAGTTAGATTTGAATTTTTACACCATCTATCCCTACAAAAATAATTAACATCATTTAAAAGCATGTTTTCTTATTTATAGGTCCTGTTATTAAAATTGTAGATAGTGTTATTAAACTGGTAGCGCGAGAGGAAGAGTGAACTGGCTGCAGACAGGTTATCATTGTAGTGTCAGCTCTTTCGGAGTTCATGTGTAGGTTGTTGCATGAAGAGCGCACACGCGCATATGTCTGTAGTACGTGTAAATTTTATTACACGGTTCCCGTATGTCCTGCTGAATCAGATCGTGGAATCCCAGCGAGATACGCTTCTGTGATTGCCTGCGGCCATTGTACGTATGAAGCTTTCAGACGGGATTAGGTCAGTGTCCCACATCTCCCCATGGTGAATGTGTAAACGCGACGGACTCGTTTCTGCTTGAAACTCGGAAAAACGGCGGTCCATGAACTGCTGCTGTCAGCTGTAATTTGCTTTTCATTCCCCTCTATTTAAACTTTTACGAGAAAACTTCAGTTGTATGACCTTTGCTACCATGCGTAGTACTCTTATATCTCAATCCATGTTCCTTCTACCAGAGTGAAAAAATACTTCGAGGTAGTGGTACACTTTTCTTGCAGTAAATAATAAGCTACGTTCATAAAGATAATGATATTCAAAAACTTGAAATAAAAAATAGAATAGGTATCATTTTAACACTCCCTAGTAATTTAATATGGGCTGTAACGTACCCCTACACTTTTTTTTTCCTGAAACCCATATTAACTTTTACAGCTTCCAAACAAAAGGATCCATAGGGTATGATGTAGCCGTGCACATTTTTTTCCTGACCTACTCCTTCTCTATTTTTCAGGTCTCCGGAAACGGCCAAGAGAGCACAGATTTCCCAAATGGTTCAATTCATCAAATTTTATTGACGAAATTAGTGTGCAACACTGTTTCGTGGACTACAATCACACATTCCGCGCCTGCCAGTTCTTAGCAAATGTCGTCTTTGTTTGATTTGCGAGCCCAAAGCGTATACTGAGAAGTATCTTCTAGCGCCTCCTAAAGCGTATGAGCATGTAACTAACGCCACCCTCAGACTTCCTAGCACGTACTTCCTATTACTCAGACCAGTCAATCAAAAACATAGTTTGTTCGTGTGCGGTGTACTATGATGAAAAAGGTATCTGTCCCGGTAATGAAACGAACTGTCGGTAATAAAGTGGTGTTATGTGGCGCCAAATAAACACTCCTATTTGTTGAAAGAAACCGTAAAATACGCGCACATTCATACGTCGCAATGGGCATAAGCAAAAAGCATATTTCATGGTGGACGTTCAAAACCGCATGTGATCCCAAAGCCCCTAACACCGATCTGCTAACAGAGTCATCCATCACTTTGTCGAAAAAATACTAAAAATATGCATATCTCTAATTCAAGGTTGCGCAGAATTTTCCAAGACGAAGTAGACATGGTGGTGTAACAAGTATACAGTAGTGCGGTCTGGCAGTGCACTACTCGTCTCAATTATCGAAACGGCTTTGGGTTTAATTGCTATTATTGTTTTCTACCTTTTGGTATTGTTTTCTTGCCGGCCGAAGTGGCCGTGCGGTTCTAGGCGCTGCAGTCTGGAACCGTGAGACCGCTACGGTCGCAGGTTCGAATCCTGCCTCGGGCATGGATGTTTGTGATGTCCTTAGGTTAGTTAGGTTTAACTAGTTCTAAGTTCTAGGGGACTAATGACCTGAGAAGTTGAGTCCCATAGTGCTCAGAGCCATATTGTTTTCTTGTGTGTCGCCTTTAGTCTTGATTCAGAGTTTATAATCTGGCGTACTGAAATCAAACAGTTAGGATTCATTTGTTTTCTGAAATTAATTATAGCACAACTGAACGGGTACTTGCACAGTTAAGCTGACTGTGATGTATCTTACAACACTTTAAAAACACTGTCTCCTTAATAAATTCCTTCCTCTTGAATTATAAGGGGAAGGGTTTCAAATTTTACTCAACTGTACCATGCGGATTAGTCCGTGGTACTTCAACTTTATCTCTAACTGTTACTTTGTTTACAGTTACTTTCGATGTTACATTACACCATCTTCACACCCCTTCATGATACCAAGTGATCATGTGGATACCGTTTAATCATTGTTGTACACCTCATACAAACAAACACCGTCCGAACAGGCCTTGAATGCCTAAGGGTGCCGATCGTCCGCCGTGTCATCCTGAGCCCTGAAGTGCCACTGAATGAGGATACAGAGGGGCTCGTGGTCAGCACATCGCTCTCCCTACCGTTGTCAGTTTTCTTGACCGGGCAGAATCAGACGGTGGCCCATCCAAGTGCTGGCCAAAGCCGACGGCGGTTAACTTCGGTTATCTGACGGGGAACGGTGCTAACACTGCGGCAAGGCTGTTGGTGTTATACACCTCATTACTTTACCTTACTTTACTTCACTTTACTTTACATGTGGCAAGGGCCTTATCGACCATACGCCTGCTCTATGAGCCTCTTCCACTTCTGCGCTGTTTGTCCAGTTGCTGCTGCTGTTCATCCTCATTGTGTCCTCCCAAATGTTATCCCGTCATCTGATTCTGGGTCTCCCTCTTCTTCTCGTTCCATCTATTGTTCTGCTGAATGCCATTCTAGGTAGTCTATTCGCTGTCATTCTTGCTATATGGCCTGCCCAGTTTAACCTTCTCCTCTTGAGCACTTCGACGATGTTACGGTGTTTGTACAGCCCTTCATTTCTTCTTATTCTCGATTCCATGTTATTTTCGTCGTATACAGGAACAAAAATTTTCCTTAGTAATTTTCTTTCGAATATTAACAGTTTTTCTTCATCTTTGTTTCTAAATATTAATGTTTCACATCCATATAACATCACAGGTATAAAGGTCGGTTGATATAAGCGAATTTTGAAGTTACTGATAAGTGATCTTTATTTTAGAATTTTGATGAAACTGAAAAGTGTCTTGTTTGCTGTTGATAAACGGGCATCAGTTTCTATATCTGTTCTGGTGTCATTACTAAAAATACTTCCTAGGTACTTGAAGTGGTCAACAGTCTTGAAATTGAATCCATCTACAGTCCGAGGTGCATCTTTTCTGCTTTTCTTACTTATGGGCAGGTATTCTGTCTTTTCTTCATTAACATGTAATCCTGTTTTCTCACAAGTTTTGTAGTAATTTTGCATCATTCTGATTAATTCTCTTTTTGAACTACTTATTAGTGCTACATCATCTGCATAGGCAAGTCTTGTGTTGACATCTTCAACTTTTATAGTCTTTTCTTCCTCAGTTCCGTGTAATATTACGGTATATTGAAAATTTTTACTTATGGACCGTCTGACAGCAACTGAATAAAACACAATTTTAGTGCCATACGCGTTTCACCTTTATTTTCTGCAAGGCATCATCAGTGGCCTGGAATATGTACATATGCTAGCTATTTTATTTACATTTTTGTCATTGTGCCTATAGGTTATAAACAGTTCTGGTGGTTGGTATTTCCTATTAAGTAGTAATGTTTTGACCTGTACTTACAGGTTGCGTGGACAATTTCTTACATATTACGCTCCAGTTGCATTTTTGGTGTTGTTCTTCTTCTTATGAACGCCAATTTCCGGTTTTTTTCCCATTTCACAGCACTATGCACTAAACGCTTGTTTTAATGCAATGTTTTGGTTTCTGTTGCCGACTGTCAAATGTTTTTGCCAAAGATCGAATGCTATTGCCAAACTTATGAGTGTAATTATTGAAGTATCTGTGGTCTGCTCGTGTATGCGTTTGTGTGTGGGTTTGTGTATGTGTGTGTGTGTGTATGTGTGTGTGTATGTGTGTGTGTATGTGTGTTTGTTTTGGTGTGATATATATTTTTTGTGCTGTGTGTGTGTGTGTGTGTGTGTGTGTGTGTGTGTATGTGTGTTTTGGTGTTATATAATTTTTTTTGCTGTGTATGTGTGTGTGTGTGTGTGTGTGTGTGTGTCTTCAGATGGTGTGGGGAAGAGTTTTTTTTTATTTTTTTATTTTTTGTTTTATGTTATCATTTCCTTTACTAAGTGTAGTAGGGAGCATTTGTTGATGTGTGTTTGTTCATTTATCACATGTTTGTTTTCTGCTATGGCTTTCTGGGTGTGGAAGTTTTCTTGCATTTGTATAAGATGTTTGTCATGGTTGCTTATTCTCATTATTTTCATTTCTTGTTCCATGTTTGTAGGATGATGGTTGTAGTGTTTTAAATGCTCTGCAAATGTGGAATGGTTTGTTTCATACTTCCAACATCTGATACGTTCTTTGTATCTTGTTTGAAAATTCCTGCATGTCATGCCTATGTATACTGCATGACAACTTTGACATTCAAGTTTATATATTCCTGATTGTTGGAATTTGTCCCTCTTGGTAGCTGGCTGGCTTAGGTGTGATTGAAGGGTTTGCCCAGGCTTACATGCTATTTTGAAGCCCTGTACCTTTAGGATGTTTGCACCTCTGTGTGTTAGTTTATGTGTGTAGGTCATGGTGTACCATCTGGTTCTTTTCTATGATGATGCCTTGCAAAAAATAAGGGCGAAACGCGTATGGCACTAAAATTGTGTTTTATTCAGTTGCTGTCGGACGGTCCATAAGTACAAATTATCAAGTCTTCTAATGTTCACACCTGTAGCTGAATCCCTTGTGGACTGGTTTTAGAAAATTCTCTATCAATCTTCTCTAGGACAATGGTAAATAAAATAGGTGAAATGGCATCCCCTTGTCTCAGTCCAGTGTACACCTTAAAATCTTCAATTTCTCCTACCGGTGTCTTTATGCGATATAAAGTTTCATCGATACACATTTTAACTAATCTCATTAATTTTGATGGTATTTTAAATTCCTTCATTGTATTTAGAAGTGTCTGTCGGTGTATGCTATCATAGGGCCTTTTAAAATCTAGGAATAATATGTGAACATCTACATTGAATTCCCACGCCTTCCCAGTTACTTGTGTTAGGGTGAATAAATGATCTGATGTGGATATGTCTGTGCGGAAACCGCGTTGGTAGTCCCCAATCAGTTCTTCTGTTGTTGGTATCAGCCTGTTTAATAGGCAGCTTGATAAGATTTTGTAGGTGACATCGAGTAAGGCAATTCCTCTGTAGTTATACACCTCATAGGGGGGTATAAAACAAATGACGTCCGTGCAATGCCGAACGATGCCAGTACGTCCACGAGACTGTTGGAAGGAAATAGACCAAGTTCCTACCTGCAGTTGTGCTGGTGTGCTCCCGCCGTTCGTGAGTTAATCCACGAAACATACGTGCGACTGACGCGAATACCTGCTTTTCCGCTGTCGTTGCATACTCCAGTCTCATAGTTTAGTTTCATCTGAAACATTTCCAGATCATTAGAATTCATTTAATAAACTTCTGCCTTCAGTTCGAAAATATCACAAGGAGAGTGAGATATACAGCAATAAGGTAAATCGCCTACATGAGAACCTCCACTTAATCCAACTGAATGGCTGAATATAATAATTGCGAAAGAAAAATCATTGGAACGCATTACCTGGTATTATTGCAAATTATCTGCCTAGTACATGTCCATATGCGGCGCTTGCAGCTGTTATATCAATACAGTATAATGATTAATATCTACAATGCATATCTCTTGATTATTTCATTTATCGGACTGCTGTCTTCCAATGAACTCTTTCTAGCAGAAATAAGAATTACTTTCTTGAAAAACTACTTTCACCTACGTTTGGTGACAAGGTTCAATCTAATGATAACTCTAAAATCGTATTTTAATTTAACTTCACTGCGTTTTTTGCTGAATTAACACATAAAGATACACATGTATTATTCAACATCAGTATTGTAGCAATGCCAAGGCGAGAGAGAGTATGATACTTTATATTTTTCGATAAAGCAGCAAGAAAGACGAGGGTAAAAAGCAGTTTGCAATTAGAGCTCATATGTCTTTGGATTTTATCATTTCTACGATTCTCACTACACAGATTTACGATTTAATATTGACGAGATGCTACACAGTATAGTACCACTTTGCGAGCCCATAAATGCACTTATACTGTTGGTTTGTGCTGCTGTATCAGTAGACGGAAAACTTTTTAGATACCTATATTCATTTCAAAGAGTGGTGATGAGTGACATGTAAAGTACACCTCAATCCTACAAACATATCAGAAGATACTTTGAGTCGTACTGAGGAAACAAAAAAGTAATGAACCCTCGCTTCGCGTTATTTGCCTAGTCCTGTTTAAAAAAATGGGGCGCCAGACGTCTATTGGTTCTCTTGTGTTCTCTCATCGAATATTAATGGTTCCCGTCAGCTACATGTTCTCGAAATCAAAGAATTTAATTGAAATGACCGACGTCCGGATTCAGTTATTAATGTACTGTGATCTATAATTACTGCGTCGATTTTCATCCATATTTTAGGGAGTTAATTAACAACAGATGCAGCACCGTGGATATCTTGTTTCAATATATAGTAAATTTTCTGCCACACAGGGTTGTATCTTCAATTATTCGCATTCAGGAGTTGTAACTACCAAAAATAACCATGTTTTTTGTAGGCAGTCTCTGATCTGTATTGAAACAACAACGCACTAGTAGTTCATCAAATAAAATAGTACGGATACGTCCATTAAACAAATATCTTTTTATTAAAAAGCGCTTCAAAACCCTGTTTATTATTGTACAAAATGACCTTCCTAATCGAGACAGATTTCAATTTTGTCAATTAAATTTCGTTTTTTGCTGTTATAATTACACATCGTGTCAAACTACAAATCAGTGTTTTTTAACGCCTTTTCACTTGGGTAGTTGTTCAAATAAAGGACTTCTGATATACCGTTTAACTACCTTCCCTCAGGTCAGACTGATCACTTCGCGCTAGACATAGATGGCCGTGTCATTAAATAGTGCTTACTTCGTGCAGTGATTGTGCTGCCGCGTTACTGTCCATGTCTCAGGTCGGTCGCTTTTTTGTGACACCAGTGGTGACTCAACATTATGATGTGAACTCATCGGGATTCTGATGTACATGCAAACGGGACTAAATAATAGAGACAACCCTTTCATGTTGTTACTGTGGCATTTCTTTGTTTATTTTGGGTCAGTGACGTCATATGTTTACTGACTGCTTTGAACAGATCAGCGCCAATTCCTCCATTGTGCCAATCTCTTCATCTCTGACTAGTACTTCCATTACACTTTCTCAGTTACTTTTTCTCGTCTTTTTTTGGTATGCTCTAAATACATAATTTGTATTCATTGGACTGTTCATTGGTTCAACAGATATTGTAATTATTCTTCATATTCACTGAGAATAGCAATGTCAGCAGCGAAAGTTATTATTAATATCCGTTCAATCCGAATTTTTTGTTTCCATCATTACTTCTACCGTATATAGATTTAATAGTAGGGGCGAAAGATTGCATCATGTCTTACCCCTATTTGAATCAGAGTACGTCATTCTTGGTCATCCCCTCTTAATGTTCCCTCTTGATTTCTGTGCACAGCGTTTGTTACTCGAGTTTCCTTACAGCTTACTCCTGTTTTTCACAGATTTCCGAACATCTCGTGTCATTTTACATTGTCATACGCGCCGTCCAGGTCGACAAATCTGTAAGTAGGCTGTTTATATTTTCTTATTGGCAACGTTACGTAGCGCTCTGTGTGCTAGTTTGCATTTTTGTCTGCCATTGTAGTGTTGGGCAGCGGCAGCTGGATGTGAACAGCGCGTAGCGTCGCGCAGTTGGAGGTGAGCCGCGAGCAGTGGTGGATGTGGAGAGAGAGATGGCGGAGTTTTGAAATTTGTTAGACTGGATATCATGAACTGCTATATATATTATGACTATTAAGGTAAATACATTGTTTGTTCTCTACAAAAATCTTTCATTTGCTAACTATGCCTATCAGTAGTTAGTGCCTTCCGTAGTTTGAATCTTTTATTTAGCTGGCAGTAGTGGCGCTCGCTGTATTGCAGTAGTTCGAGAAATGAAGATTTTTGTGAGGTAAGTGATTTGTGAAAGGTATAGGTTAATGTTAGTCAGGGCCATTCTTTTGTAGGGATTTTTGAAAGTCAGATTGCGTTGCGCTAAAAATATTGTGTGTCAGTTTAAGCACAGTCATGTATAATTGTTCAATGGGGACGTTTCAAATCCTATGAACGTGTTTTAATTTTTCTTCAGTCTTGCTTGCGTTATCAAACACAATATCTGGACTCCTCCGATTTCTGTTTAACTTTATTACTTTCCCGTCATTTACTACGAACTGTCACTTTACTGAAAGGAGATCACGAATCCAGTCACACAACTGAGACGTTACTCAGTAGGCTCGCAGTATCGCTTGTGAGGAACGGTTTCAAAAGCCTTTCGGAAATCTAAATACGTGGAAGGTATTTGACATCCCTTGTTGATAGCACTCATTATTTCGCGAGAATAAAGAGTTACTTCGTTTTCACGTGAACGATAGTTTCTGAATACGTGTTGGCTACTTGTCGATAAATCATTTTCTTCGAGCTAATTCATAATGTTTGATTTCTCTGCCTCGTGATGACTGGGTGTTGTGTGATGTCATTAGGTTAGTTAGGTTTAAGTAGTTCTAAGTTCTAGGGGACTGATGACCAAAGATGTTAAGTCCCATAGTGCTCAGAGCCATATGAACCATATGAACCATAATGTTAGAAATCAGTACTCGTTCCAGGATCCTACTGCAAATCGATATCAGTGAAAAGGGTGTGTAATTCAATGGATTACTACGCTTATCTTCCCTGAGTATTGGTGTGACTCACGCATCTTTCCCTTCTTAAGGTACGGACATTTCGTCAAGCGAGTGGTGTGTATATGACTGCCAGGTGTGAAGCTGTTATACAGGGTGCGTCAGAAGGAAAGGTTTGAGAGGTGATATTATTAGTGATTCTGAACAGAAAACTTCAGACGAAAATACGTGCTTTTCCTGACCATATCCGAGATACAGCTCCTTTTGCTTGAAAATCGAAAGCTTCGGTCGTATGCCCTCTTTCAACCACTACTCACATGCTAAGAGAACCAAAGCGACCTTAGGATACGTAACGTTGTTTTTACTGACTATTTAAATGCACACTTCACTTCGGTTCAAATGGTTCAAATGGCTCTGAGCACTATGGGACTCAACATCTTAGGTCATAAGTCCCCTAGAACTTAGAACTACTTAAACCTAACTAACCTAAGGACATCACACACACCCATGCCCGAGGCACAGGATTCGAACCTGCGACCGTAGCAGTCCCGCGGTTCCGGACTGCAGCGCCAGAACCGCTAGACCACCGCGGCCGGCTTTCACTTCGGAGTTCCTGCTCAATCCAGACGGCTAGTGGCACAGTACGTCAATGAAATGAATTCTGGGCGTTGGTATGGTCACCGGGGAGTCACCTTTTGGCCAAAGCGGTCACCCGATCTCACTCCTTTAGAGTACTGTTTGTGAGGTTTGAAATCTATAAGCGCAGAGTCGACACAAAGAACGAATTTTTCGCTCGTGTTTTACGAGCGTGTGTTGAAGGAAAGGACCGTATGAATGAGTTCAGATGAGCAACACTACAGCTGTCGACAAGAGTTGCAAAAGGGACTGGAATTGACTGTGGACTTTCTGAACAGCTTTTGTGAAGATATGTACACAGTTAAACAAAACGTTACGTGCTGCCACCGCCAGATACCACACTTGCTAGGTGGTAGCTTTTAAATCGGCCGCGGTCCGCTAGTATACGACGGACCCGCGTGTCGCCACTGTCAGTAATTGCAGACCGAGCGCCGCCACACGGCAGGTCTAGAGAGACTTCCTAGCACTCGCCCAGTTGTACAGCCGACGTTGATAGCCATGGTTCACTGAGAATTACGCTCTCATTTGCCGAGACGATAGTTAGCATAGCCTTCAGCTACGTCAATTGCTACGACCTAGCAAGGCGCCATTACCAGTATAGATATTGAGATAGTACTTATGTAGCAACAAGTGTTATATAAACTACGTACTTTATTTGCTACTATTAATTCCCTTAACTGTTCCAGACCCCACGCCAGTCAGCGTGTAATTAAACGCGTGCATTTCGGCCTCCTATAGCAACACAGTGTTGGCGCTTCTGCCAACACTTCACGTTAAATCACAGTGTTTCTTTTACTATCACCTTCATTTTTCCCATTCCGCACTGCTTTCATTACTTCACTCGGAAACATAAGAACAAGACATACGTCCATGTGACGTATTTTTGGTCAGAATCGCTATCACCTCTCAAAGCAAGTTTATTTCCTCTTCACCCATCCTGTGTAAACATACTCTGAAACTCGCTTTATGGCCGATATTAGGTCCACCATATTTAACACTGCAACGTCTCCTTGGCCACAAAAGCCTTCTACTGGGTTACCCTATGACGTAGTTTCTTGTGTGTCACACTCGCACACTGCAGTACTTAGGCTTCAATAGACAATAGACGCCTGTGAGTTTCCCCACCTCGTGCTGAACTTGCGCCCTTTGTGGCATGCGGGCCTGGAAAACAGGATTCGTTTCACAATTCCTGTAGTCTGACTCTTTCGGCCATATTTTTAAATCAGAGCGCCATGCTCGTTAACTCTCACCGTGCCACGCCGAGTGAGTGCTTTTGGAAAACTTGGGCAGCAGCTTGCACTGCAGATAAGATCTTCAACTTTTGTAGTCCTGTCCTCCTCAGTTGCGCGCAATATTGCGGTATATTAATAATTTTTACTTATGGACCGTCTGACAGCAACTGAATAAAACACAATTTTAGTGCCATACGCGTTTCGCCTTTATTTTCTGTAAGGCATCATCAGTGGCCTGGAATATGTACATATGTTAGCTATTTTCACACCAAAAATCACTCACTCACACACACACACAAACACACACACACACACACACACACACACACATACACTAACGCACACACAAATTCATACACGAACAGACCACAGATACTTCAATAGTTACACTCATAAGTTTGGCAATAACATTCGATCATTGGCAAAAACATTTGACAGTCGTCAACAGAAACCAAAACATTGCTTTAAAACAAGCGTTCTGTGCATAGTGTTGTGGAATGGCGAAAAAAACCGCAAATTGGCGTTCATAAGAAGAAGAGCAACACCAAAAATGCAACAGGAGCGTAATATGTAGGAAATTGTCCACGCAACCTGTATGTACAGTACAAAACATTACTACTTAATAGGAAATACCAACCACCAGAACTGTTTATAACCTATAGGCACAATGACAAAAATAAAATAGCTAACATATGTACATATTCCAGGCCACTGATGATGGCTTGCAGAAAATAAAGGCGAAACGCGTATGGCACTAAAATTGTATTTTATTCAGTTGCTGTCAGACGGTCCATAAGTAAAAATTATTAATATACCGTAATAATGCAGATAAGATCTTGCAGACGATGTGGATCGCTATCTCGCTCATCAAGCCCTCCCCCATATTTCACCAGCCCCACTCCCACCCCCAACACCTAGAGCTGAAATTCGGAGTTTATCGACGAAAGCTTATTAAGTGGGAAATAGTGCATTCCTTGACTGGATGAAATTTTAAAAATTCGCTAGACGGGGGCAACAGGCGTCGGCATTGAAAGTGGGTGGAAGCTGGAGTTATCCTGCGTTAGCTAGGACATTCACAGATTTCCCAGGTGGGGTCTAGAATGAAAATGTTTTAAATTTGTTTACACTGCAAAATTAAGTGATTGGCTCGAGTAATAACGAACTTTTCTGAAGATAGAGGGAAATGTGTTCTGTGTGGCCTCTTGTTAGTAGTGATTCCATCAGTGTTTAACTTTGATTGCACGTCTAGCAATTTCTGGCGATCTTTCTGCAGACAACACAGGAGGGTCATTTTACAGTTACCTTCGTCAAGACAAGTAGCTGAACAGTACTCTTTGTCGGCACCCGAGGGACAGAAGTACAGTCAGGACGCGAAGCAGAGTGACACTCTTCGTCGGAACAGAGCCGAAGCAATCCTCTTTAGCTAGATGGGAGCGAGACACGAAATTCAACTTCCGTACGGGTCCTGGGCAGCCCTTGCAGCACAGATGCCTTCTGCAGTTGTTAAAATCACAGCTCGTCTTTTCGCCTCTTAAAGTTGGTGTGTTTTGGCAGCAGGGCGAGTCGTGATGTTAGTAAGCCAGAAGTAGACTGATTTCAGCGAAATCTAGTGGGATTACGCTTTAATACATAATGTAAATGATATTAATATTATTGGCTTTTGATGGATTGCACGGAATACCCCCAAGTGAAGTAATTTATGTTATGAAATAGTTTTTAATGAACTCAGCAAATTATTTTGTTAACATTTCTGAAATCTAATTCATTTCAATAATACGCGGTAGATGTGATGCCTAAATTTGCAAGTAATATAATGGAACTTATCTGTGAGTTTTGTAGTACTTCATGGTCTGTCAAATTTGTATTTCTTGTATACAATTTTTGTGTATTACTCAGTATCTGTAAATTTTCTATGTATTTCGTACACATTGTTACACAAAAATATTTCTCTGACAGGAGACCACCTTTCTACAGTAATATGTATTTGACAAACGCCCATGAGGTATTATTTTGAAAATTTAATGAAATAACATTGCACATAATGACAAACACGTAAAGATTAACTATTAGGTAAAGCATGTGATTGATTATGCCCACCTATGTCTTGAGTGTTGTGAGGCATTTCACTGGCGATATCATTATCAGGAAACACCACTAAACAGTTTACCATATGTGACACTTACGTAAAATATCGATTGTATAATATCTGTTATCATAAATTTCCTTGACTTCTAGATGAATATAAATAAATTTATCTTCTTTTGCAAATCTGTAATATGGTAATGTGTGTCCATTTGTGTGATATACGCACTAAATTTTAATGTTTATGACTGGTTCATGTGTAGGTATGGAGAAAAGTCCCTTCATAAAGGACGTGTTTAGGCACGAAGAAGAAAACTGTATAGCCGTGAGTTAGCATGCTAAGCCATTTTGTGGCAAGGAGCCTGTGGCTAGCTGTTAATGCGTGAACACCTCTGCTTCTGAATGAGGATACAGTTAATGACAGGAAGCATTAAAAATGCCTCGATTATCGACAACAGCACCATGGCATTTATTAGGTTATACCGAAAGGTATAATTGCTACACCAAGAAGAAATGATGGAGCACTTTTCGTCATACAGCGTTGCTTCTGTGCCACAAAAGAGGAACTCTGGATCAACCTCCAGGCAAAGAAACATTTAGCGTTTTACTTATAAATATAAACCACTTCATACTAAAGGTTTCATAACGTATGTCTTACAGTTGAACCGTGTGTCACATACCCTGATTTATCCTAAGCCACTATTATTACTAGGCTTTTAATCCGAGTACATGAGTAGCCCGAGTTTTAAAACAAAGTGAAAGTGTCGTGAATAATAACTGAAGTCACTGAAAGAAGTACTGAATACTTAGTGGCAAGCAGTTTTTCATTCGAAAGTGGGCCTTTCTTTAGAGTGAGCCACGTGGTTATTAAAAATTCTAACTTCGCTTAAAAGTAAGAGACTATTTACTAAAATTTCTGTGTAAATAGATAAAATTAAGGGATTATGAAATTAATTTTTAAAATTAGTAGAGAGTGATTAGTTGGAGATAATAACAGAGTTAAAGACTTCCACCAGTGTCTATCTATAAAGAATTCATACTGTGTGTTTATGTTGTTAGTATCTGTAGTTTTTTGTGTTCCTCAGAGAATTTTATTCGACGCAGAAGTTTAAGGGCCCCAGCATACTATAGTCTGGGTATCAATACATTAACAGTGGAAGTTATTTAAATTTGTGTATGAGCATACTGTGCAGTTTCCTTTGAAGTATCTAACCTTAAAAGTGACAGATTCAGGGTCCCCTTGTACGTACCAAGATCTATGTGTTGCAGAAGCTCCTTAATAATGAATCAGTCCAACTTGTGTTCGTAGTAGTTGAAACGTCCCCTTACAAAAATTATACATGACTGTGTTGAAACTGACACACAATATTTTTAGCGCAACGCGATCTGACTTTCAAAAATCCCTACAAAAGAGTGGCCCTGACTAACATTAACCTATACCTTTCACAAATCACTTACCTCACCAAAAATCTTCGTTACTCGAACTACTGCAATACGGCAAGCGCCACTACTGCCAGCTAAATAAAAGATTCAAGCTACTGAAGGCACTAACTACAGACAGGCATAGTTAGGAAATGAAAGATTTTGATAGAGAACAAACAATGTATTTACCTTAATAGTGTTGAAAAATCATAATATACATAGCAGTTCATGGCATCCAGTCTTACAAATTTCAAAACTCCGCCATTTCTCTCCCCACATCCACCACTGCTGGCGGCTCACCTCCAATTGCGCAACGCTACGCGCTGTTAACATCCAACTGCCCAACACTACAATGACGAGTATTACAACAATGCCAACCAGCCACAGACTGCACACAGCACAGCCAGTGATTTTCATACAGAGCGCTACGTGGCGTTACCAATATTAAAACCTAAACAGCCTACTTACATAGTTAAGGGAAACACTTGGTATTGTATCTTTTTCAAAAGTACTGTTTAACATGTGGTGTTACAAGGCTTAGGCCTGTCCCACCCCTCATTAAATCGACCAAGACTTATACGAATAATTGTCAGAACAGTTATTATTATTATGTTCTTTAAGTTTGGTTTTGGGTTTCCAAAAATACTGTGGGAAGAAAGTTTATTTATGTTGCAGATAACGTGGAAGACGTTGCCCAACGATCACCACGAAAGTTCGACGTATCGGCAAGTGGGCCAGGAATAAAACGAATGCTGCAAACTACCGTGAGCCGTGGAAGAGCCTGGGCCGCGAGGGCTTCGAGCTTCCTAGGTCGTTGTCGGACAACGTCAAAGGAAGAAATATTCTGCCTTCTCTTTGTAAACAGATCGATCGAGTCTTGAAAGGTTCACGTAAAACGTATAGGCGGGGGACACATTAGGTAGGACCCGATGCCTGTAATACTTTTACAGTTATTAAAAAGTTGTTAAACGGCAAAACCAACAGTTCATCATTTATATAGATCAAAAGTAGTAAAGATATAGGAAAGGAAGAGATGCGGCGTCACAACGAAAAGTGATACATCGCTCAGCAACGAAGAAGGACGTAAACAGCGGGCGTTACGTGGTGAAAAGAAATCAACTGACAAAACAGTAAGTCTGTAATTAAGCATAAAGCCACGTAACACTACAAACGTTAGCACAGTTTCAGGGTCACCCCATGTGATACTGATTAGCTCTTCCTCCAGTTATGTAGTTATCAGTTGTCATTACATACTCTAAGTGAATGGTGTACGTTAGTGCGAAGTAGTTTGTTGCCACAACTTTTGTCACAAAGTAAGTTAACAAACGACTGCCTACATAAGTAGTGCCCGTTATGGTGTTCATGTCCGATAAAAATGTTTTTCCTATTGAAGTGAAGCTTATAAAATCATTTTTTTTTCATAAGGATATCTTTACTGTAACATAGTTGACATTACTTTTGCCTACTCTGGTCTTGTGGCCATCTTTATTGTGCGTTACCACCTAATCGTATTCGGGGACAACACACCGTTCGTGCTATTCGCGCCGTAATTACGGTTTATCCTTTCAATACTTACATCACGCAGGAGGCGAAATAAACCTTATCTTTTCCATTATCTACGCGATCACGGTCAAGGTCACTGAGTCCAGTCAAAGATTTAGAACGTTAGGGTGAAACTGCTGGTAGTGTCCCTCTTTGGCGTTCTAAGCGCTGTCATGGATCAAACTGCATACTTAGACTACACTGGAAGCGTTCGCCATGTTGTATAATTGTAAAAAAAAAAAATAGAAAAATTAAAAGTATTATACCAGTACGCAACAAAATTAAACAGCAGCTAAGTAAAGGTATAAATCCCAGACTCACAATAAAGGAAGACATTGTATAATGAAACATTTTATCATGATCTCGGACATGAGACAACGCGTTGCGTGCACAGCACTGACTTGTCATAGCTCTTAAGGAGTGTAAGACTACGTTCTTACAAGCCTAGCCTTCAACAAGTGAGAGATAAATATGAGCAGAAATATATCCTGTATTTGCCTTTCGAATAAAATTATACTAGTACCGTTTCTAAAACTAAAAATGAGACAAAATGCAGTGAATGAATGGGAAGAAGGAAAGGAGAGAATGGCTTCTTATTTTGTGCGCAGGGTTCATAAAGAGTTCATATTTACAGTACACAAACTTATCAAAGGCATCCGAATACCAGTTATTGTCCACCTCTCGGCATCAAGACGGTCGGAACTCATCTAGGGCCACTTACGGTAAGGTGTCTGGATGTCTGTAACGGAACTGCTGCCCATTCTTCCTGGAGTCCTGAAACCAGCGAAGGTGCTGATGTTTGGCTCTGGAGGAAAATCGACGTTCAAATCATCCCAAAGGTATTCCATTGGGATCAGGTCGGGACTCCGGGTAGACAAGCCTACGAACGTTATTGTCAACGATTGCCTCACAGACGCTGATTTATAACAGGGTGCACTGTCATGCTAATAAAAACAGTCATCGTCATGATTCACAGTATACAGTGTTATAAACCGTGCTTATGTTCATCCACAGATAGTGTTTTGTAAGCGCAATAAGATCAGGACATCCCAACGACGAAAAACACCCCGATATAGTAACACCACCTCCTCAGCATTTCACTGTTGATACTACATGTGATGGCAGGCAACGCTCTGCAAGCAATCGCCATACCCTAATCCTTCCATAGGATTGACACCAAAACTCCCACCAAGCAAAAGTCCTTGACAGTACCAGGGAATCGAACCTGAGTCCTCCACATGGCAGCTGTGTAAACTGACCACTGAGCTGAGGCGGACCACCTGCATAAAGCGACTGACAAATAGTGGGACACACCGAGAAGGGCCAGAGGAAACGAAATAAAACTTCACGGATTACGAGGATGTTGTTGTTGTGGTCTTCAGTCCGAAGACTACTTTGGTGCAACTCTCCACGCTACTGTATCCTGTGCTGGCCTCTTCGTCTCCAGAGTTACTACTGCAACCTATATCCCTCTGAATCTGCTTACTGTACTCATCTCCCGGTCTCCCTCTACCATTTTTACCCAGCACGCTTCCCTCCAGTACTAAATTGGCGATCCATTTATGTCTCAAAATGTGGCCTATAAACCGATCCCTTCTTTTGGTCATATTGTACCACAAATTTCTCTTCTCCCCAGTTCTATTCAAAATCCCCTCATTAGTTACGTGATCAACCCATCGAGCTCAGGACATGTGATGTTATTTCAGTGATCATGAAATCAAGTCCAATTAACAAACAATTTGGTTGTCAGAGTTGAATTATCTTCATCTGGCCTAGACGCATGTACTAATTCGTCTGGGGAGGGTTTCATATCGTCGTCGCATTCTCTGGTGACGCAAACGCGTCCACAATTGCTGTAACTGGTCCTTTGGGCCCTGCATACTGTCCTCAGATCACGTTATCGTAGAAATTGCTCAGACACAAGTTTCACCCGGAACAGACCTGTAAATCTTGCTGGCCAATGAACACCTCACCGCAGACGCAAACAATTTGTAAAGACATGTATCAAAACGGCTCTAAGCACTATGGGACTTAACATCTGAGGTCATCAGTCACGTAGACTTAGAACTACTTAAACTTAACTAATCTAAGGACATCACACACATCCATGCCCGAGGCCGGATTCGAACCTGTGACCATAGCAGCAGTGCGGTTCCGGACTGAAGCGCCTAGAACCGCTCGGCCACAGCGGGTGGCAGACGTGTGTCATTTGTGAACGAGCATTATCCTCGTGAAAAATGGCACCACAATACTGTCACATGAGAGGTCGCACATGAAGATGGAGAACGTCTTTGACCTACATTGTCCTATGTGACCACCCGCCATGACCTGGAGAAATATCCGTTGGGTTCCCACATCACGACACTAGCAGTAACACCGCTGTGCCTCTCCAAGACATTGTAAGAACGAACCTCTGGTCAGGTCGCCGCCATATTTGGGGTAGTGCAGAAAAGCGGTTCATCGCTGAAAACAATGCATTTACCAGCAGTCCATGCTTTCCGGTACCGGCACCACGCCAAATGCAGCCGTTTGTGTTGAGGCTATGGAAGCTCAAGCGTGGGACCATAATTCCCTACCGAGCTACTGTTGGTGTCCTACCAATGGTGGGGGATGAAAGTACTGCAAGAAGTTCATTGTTCGTTCTCGATTCTCCGTTTTAGTGGACAGACGTTAGGGACTGGAACCTTTGTGGCGAGTACATCTGTCCTCACATACCCTGTAGTCGAACATGGGGCCGCCGCTCAGGCCCGATTGAAGTTCGGTCAGGTGCCGATAACGCTGACCCACACGAGTGTGTTCCATCTACTTGACCATCGCAGTAGAAACTTAATATGTAATTATGTTGACTCCCCAGGTATAAACAGCTGCACCTGCTATCTACAGGGTGTTTCAAAAATGACCGGTATATTTGAAACGGCAATAAAATCTAAACGAAGAGCGATAGAAATACACCGTTTGTTGCAATATGCTTGGGACAACTGTACATTTTCAGGCGGACAAACTTTCGAAATTACAGTAGTTACAATTTTCAACAACAGATGGCGCTGCAAGTGATGTGAAAGATATAGAAGACAACGCTGTCTGTGGGTGCGCCATTCTGTACGTCGTCTTTCTGCTGTAAGCGTGTGCTGTTCACAACGTGCAAGTGTGCTGTAGACAACATGGTTTATTCCTTAGAACAGAGGATTTTTCTGGTGTTGGAATTCCACCTCCTAGAACACAGTGTTGTTGCAACAAGACGAAGTTTTCAACGGAGGTTTAATGTAACTAAAGGACCGAAAAGCGATACAATAAAGGATCTGTTTGAAAAATTTCAACGGACTGGGAACGTGACGGACGAACGTGCCGGAAAGGTAGGGCGACCGCGTACGGCAACCACAGAGGGCAACGTGCAGCTAGTGCAGCAGGTGATCCGACAGCGGCCTCGGGTTTCCGTTCGCCGTGTTGCAGCTGTGATCCAAATGACGCCAACGTCCACGTATCGTCTCATGCGCCAGAGTTTACACCTCTATCCGTACAAAATTCAAACGCGGCAACCCCTCAGCGCCGCTACCATTGCTGCACGAGAGACATTCGCTAACGATATAGTGCACAGGATTGATGACGGCGATATGCATGTGGGCAGCATTTGGTTTACTGACGAAGCTTATTTTTACCTGGACGGCTTCGTCAATAAACAGAACTGGCGCATATGGGGAACCGAAAAGCCCCATGTTGCAGTCCCATCGTCCCTGCATCCTCAAAAAGTACTGGTCTGGGCCGCCATTTCTTCCAAAGGAATCATTGGCCCATTTTTCAGATCCGAAACGATTACTGCATCACGCTATCTGGACATTCTTCGTGAATTTGTGGCGGTACAAACTGCCTTAGACGACACTGCGAACACCTCGTGGTTTGTGCAAGATGGTGCCCGGCCACATCGCACGGCCGACGTCTTTAATTGCCTGAATGAATATTTCGATGATCGTGTGATTGCTTTGGGCTATCCGAAACATACAGGAGGCGGCGTGGATTGGCCTCCCTATTCGCCAGACATGAACCCCTGTGACTTCTTTCTGTGGGGACACTTGAAAGACCGGGTGTACCGCCGGAATCCAGAAACAATTGAACAGCTCAAGCAGTACATCTCATCTGCATGTGAAGCCATTCCGCCAGACACGTTGTCATAGGTTTCGGGTAATTTCATTCAGAGACTACGCCATATTATTGCTACGCATGGTGGATATGTGGAAAATATCGTACTATAGAGTTTCCCAGACCGCAGCGCCATCTGTTGTTGAAAATTGTAACTACTGTAATTTCGAAAGTTTGTCTGCCTGAAAATGTACTGTTGTCCCAAGCATATTGCAACAAACGGTGTATTTCTATCGCTGCTCGTTTAGTTTTTATTGCCGTTTCAAATATACCGGTCATTTTTGAAACACCCTGTACACTATACACGAAAAACGTTAATGGGCTCTGGTGGCGGTAGACCGCAAATGTAATTGAGCCGTGTTGCAGCTCGCGTTGGTGCTGTTGGTAGGTTAGCGTCATGTAATAGGGATAGTGGCGTCTCGTTTTCTTCTTGTGTTTACTGCCGCCACTACGTTTCTAGCATTGTCTGTTCACGAGTGGCAGCAGCGGCGGTTATCGATGTCTACTACAGTGGTACTATCTATGGAGGGACGGGTTTTCTGGGTCGGAGTGTGTCGAGGAGTTCGGTTGAGACGGAGCAGCAGTGTGGTTCGGCAGCGGGGGGCAATCCGGGACCGCTGGCGGGACGCAGGCAATGCCGGATCGAAGGGCTGTAGTTGCGAGAGCCACAACCTCGTAGTCCACCGGACCCAGGACGTTTGAGTGAACATTAACCCAGTAGCGAAACCTCCACCATTTTCAGATCATGCCGTTCGTTCGCGCGTTGTTGCTCACAGGGTCGCTGAGAAGAAGAGGAATAAGTGGAGAGTTTGGAGTTGGCAAAGTTAATTAACCATCCTCCACTTTCCATTATTATTCATTGAATTCCTTGTGGTAATATTGGTGAAGTTCAGTCAGCGGTATTTTTCTACCTAGTAGCTGCTAATGCACCAGTCACCTGCCCTGGAGTGTAGCGTATTTTCGCGGCAGTGTACCTTTCCTCGCCTTGCCGTTGCTGTCTGGTAAGGCATGTAGTCCGACAGCCTCCTTGATTGTGGTTCGGGTCTTTTGTTTCTTTTGGACTACTTTGGTGGTAATGGTTCCTTCTGCTTCTGCATGTTCTAAGCACTCGATTTTGAAGACACAGTGCTGCCCGCCGGTTCCGCCTTGCCTGGGTTATTCCATCGTTGTATTGGTTATCAGACGTTAGGTAGATTTTGCAAGAATGTTGGTCTGCGTTTAAACTGTCACTAGATTGAGTTGCCATCCGGTTAAGTGGATACAGCTCTTGGCTGCCTGTCTCATCGATTACGAAGTTGAGCGACTTTCCCAGGTCTATCCTTGGAGCATTGTCTGAGGCCCACTTCTCTGTTGATTTGGTCAGATTGTGATAACTGTTTTTTTTAAAATATTTTTATTTTGAATTATTACTGTTTGGGCCTTCAGCTAACAACGAGTTTGAATTTCTTGTTTATAAGGCCGTCAGCCGAGAGTGTAACTTGTCTTAAGAAATTTTAATGAGACAAAATATCTTAACACTGAAATGATGATGAATGTTCTTTAAATATCTCTCGATGAAGTTTAATTGCTTCTCAAAAATTTGCTATCCGGTCCTTCAGCCGTCCTACAGTTTATTTTTTTTAGTTACTAATACTGGGGCCCTCAGCCGACAAATAATTTGATTTTCTTGTCAATAAAGCCTTCATCCGTGAATGCAATTGGTCTTACGAATTTTTAGTTATATATAGTCTCTTAATACTGAAATTTTCATGATTGTCTTTTTTAAAATATTTTAGTATCTCTTCATGTTTAAATGGTTATTAAGAATTTGCTATCCAGTCCTTCAGCCGCCTAACTGTTTTTTGAGTTATTACTATTGGGGCCCTCAGCCAGCAAATAATTTTAATTTCTTGTCAATAAGGCCTTCAGCCATGAATGCAATTGGTCTTCAGAATTTTTAATTACATATGGTCTCTTAATAGTGAAATTTTGATAATTGTCTTTTTCTAAAAATATTTTACTATCTCTTGGAGAAGTTTAACTGCTTCTTAAGAATGCTATCCAAGCCTTCAGCTGTCAAATTGTTTTTTGAATTATTACTATTGAGGCCTTCAGCTGACAAATAATTCGAATTTCTGGCCAATAAGGCCTTCAGCCGTGAGTGAAACTTGCTTAAGAATCTTTTTAAATAGACATTGTGTCTTAACAGTTAAATTTGATCATTTTTCCTTATTGTCAACCTTATTTGCAACTGTTTCCAAATAAAATGTACGTAAAAAAAAGAACTGAGCAACCAATGGTAACTGATTACAGCCCCGTCCACACTGAATCCTGCTTTTCCCTAAGTATCAGATCTCAGTGATCATTTAATACAAGTCGATGGTTTATACGTGTAAGAAGTTACGTTGACATCCGACCATTTCTCGTGACAATGTAGCAGTGCAGAGTAAGACAAATTTGTAATAAAAGCTGTATATTTTGACAACGTGCGAAGTAGTGCCTACATAAATAAATTCTCTTTCATCTTCTTAATTCTTACATCAACGAGCCGGCGGCTGTGGCCTAGCGGTTGTAGGCGCTTCTGTCCGGAAGCGCGCTGCTGTTACGGTGGCAGGTTCGAATCCAGCATCGGGCACTGATGATGTGATGTCCTTAGGTTAGTTAGGTTCAAATAGTTCTACGTCTAGGTGACTGATCACCTCAGATGTTAAGTACCATAGTGTTTAGAGCCATTTTCCGTCAATAAAAAGAAGTAAATACACTTACGAGCTGAGCTACTCAACTGTGGACTAATTTCCGTTCTTGTAGATGTCTGCAAATTGTTGTTCATGTTTCATTTACAATAAGTAATTTGCGAATGCTTGCATTTATTGTTACTTTAATACATTACCAAAATATTTATCGTAATTCAGCGTTAATACATGCTGTGGTTTTCTGGTGCATATACAACTGAAAGAACTTTATCAAGGTCCGCATATTACCTGAAATAAAAAAGTCTCCGTTGCAAAATCTTATTTACTTACAGGAAATTAAGTGTTTCGGTCTTCTGGGCCATCGTCAGAGTGGCCTAGGAGTAAAAAATGACGATGAGTAAGATGCAGATTAAAACTGGGAAATGGAATTAATATAAAAACACAAAAGAGGCAAAGTTCCAGGCTGTGCAGCCGTCTCTACAATTAAACATAACCATGAACTTACGTAAAAATTTGTGTGGAAAGCCAACATACCTAACGTTACAGTTACGCTTAGCTGTGTGACAGCTACATAGCCTGGAACATTGCCTCTTGAGGTTTTATATTTACTCCATGTCGCCATTTTAATCCGCGTATGCCTCAGTATTGTCATTTTTCACCCCTAGGCCTATCCGATGATGCCTCGGAAGGGCGTAATGCGTCATTTCCTAGAAACAAGATTGTCGAATGGAGAACGTCCTATTTGAAGCAATTCATAACCGGTTATTGCACCAGGCGCCCAGTACGGAATAGAACTAGTTTTTAACATATTAGCTCGCATACCCCTTAGGGAAATATGTAAGGAGTGTGCAGCAATAATGGTACACAATACATCGTGCTCGCACACCCAATCATTACGCTGAGTACATTTTGAGTTACCGTCATCGTTATCACGACTTTGCTGCAGGCGCCATCGCAGTCCTCATACAACATTGTGTAACAAATTAAATGACGATCATGTGATAGGTAATTCACAAGTTGCAACTACTTTTGAGAACCACTTTCTAACCGTAGCAGGAAGTATAGAATTAAATTCCCACACTCTCTCTTCCTACATATTCCCATTTTCCTGTAGTCATTAAGTTGTTTTATTTGTTGCAGTTGTCTTTGTATTCCACATATGCTGTAGTTTCAATAGTTAAGGGTTTGCTTTTAACTTGTACTTGTATTACTGTCCATGTTTAACTCCCCTTGTAGTTGTCCATCGAATACTGTTCATATTTTTACTTTGCTCATTTATTTAATGTAAACTGGTATACAGCCACTGCTTTGATTATAATTTTAATGTTAAAATGCAGTACCACCAGACTCTCAAACTGTAGGTTCCCTCAAACACCTCAATTTTCCTGCATTTATTAATTTCTGTTTATCGTATTGATATGGCTTAAGTTCCTCGTGTATTCTGTATTTACATTGACAACTGTCTCTTCTTTTTTAATTGGTTGTGTATCACTCTCCATGTTTCATACCTCTTGATGCAGCCTTGCCTAGTACTAATTTTATCTTATTTCAACAGTTTTGTTTATCGATAGAAACTGTTATGTAGGCATGCTATTCTTATTTTGTGCTAAATGTTTTCCTGTCAACTCCATTGTTATTTATGTACTGTTCAGTTTTTACTATTTCATTGCAAAGATGTTACTCACTGTATGTTTCTACTTCACTCTAGATGTGTTACTTCCCTTCCAATGTTGTCTGCTAACATTTAACTTCTTTGGAGATAATACTCAGTAAATGCCTTAAGATGGCCTTGTAAGCCGAAAACCGGTTAGCAATAAAATAATATTTTAGAGCAAAAGCAAACTGGTGCTTTTCATTTATTATTATAATGCTGTTCTACCAAGAACCGATAGAAGATTCTGTTAATATGTTAATATGTTAAATGGTTCACTTGCAACTGATTTCATTAAACTGCCAGTCAAGAAAACATTAAACAATTGGAAGTAGCACCAATGTCCTTCACTGAAATCAATACAAACCTAAAAATTCCAAAAAAACGAAAGCTCCTATTTATCTGTTTGAATTTCACACAGAGTTCTACATAAGTAATGATATATGTAAGGCTTCACTGGCAGGGGGAGGAATTTTTCCAGACACGTTAAAATATGCAATTGTTAAATAAGTTGATGAGAATTGTGACAAGGCAGATTACAAGAACTATCGTCCAACTTCCTTACTTACTTCTTTTTCCAAAATATTCTAAAAATTGATATACTCAAGAGTAGTCGTACACTTAAGTGGAAACAATTTACTTCCCATATCACAGTTTGGATTCCAGAATGGTTGATTGACTGAGAACGCTATTTATACATTCAGTCATCACACAGTACAAGCTATAAACAATAATATGTAACTAGTCAGTATTTTGTGTGATTTTTCTAAGGTGTCATTGTGTAGATCATGTTATTCTCATAGAAAAACTGAGCTTTTATGGAACTCATATTTCTCCACACAGGTGGTTGGAACCATACTTATAAAGGATGGAAGACGTTGCGCTGAATAATTCAGACAATGACGGAAAGGTAGAAGATTTTAGTGACTGGGGGAAGAAATAATTATACAGGAAGTCCAGAAAGGTTCACATTTGGACCCGCACCTATTCTTTATACACTGAAAAGTCCAAGAAACTGGTACAGGCATGCTTATTCAAATACAGACACATGTAAACCGGCAGAATGCGACGCTGTAGTCGGCAATGCCTATAGAAGGCAAGAGTCTGGCGCAGTTGTTAGATCGGTTACTGCGGCTACAATCGCAGATTATCAAGATTTAAGTGAGCTTGAACTTGGTGTTATAGTCGGCGCACGAGTCATTGAACACAGCATCTCCGAGGTAGCGATGAAGTGGGGATTTTCCCGTATGACCACGTCAGGAGTGTACCTGAAGAGAATCATTCAACGTGACGGAAGTGCAACCCTTACGCAAATTTCTGCAGATCTCAATGCTCGGCCATCAGCAAGTGCAGTGACTGCACGATAGGAAGCTTTACGCCTCGACTGGGCCCGTCAACACAGACATAGGGCTGTGGGTGACGAGAAACATGTTGCCTGGTCGGACGGGGATCGTTTCACATTGAATCGAACGGATGGACGGGTGTGGAAACAATCTCATGATCACATGGACCGTGTATGTCAGCAGGGGACTATTGAAGATGGTGGAGGCTCTGTAATGGTGTGGGGCGTGTGTAGTAGCACACATATGGGACCCCTGATACGTCTAGATACGACTCTGACAGGCAACACGTACGTAAGCATCCTGTTTGATTACCTGGATCAATTCATGTCCATTGTGAATTCCCAAGGACATGGGAAAATCCAGCAGGACTACGTGACACTCCACACGTCCAGAATTGCCAGAGAGTGGCTCCAGGAACACTCCTCTGAGTTTAAACGCTGCCACTGGCCACCAAACTGCTCAGACTTGAACATTATTGAGCATATCTGGGATGTCTTGCAACGTGCTGTTCAGAAGAGATCTTCAACGGATTTATCTGCAGCCCTGCAGACATTAGTCGAGTCCATGCGACATCGTGTTGCACTTCTGCGTGCTTTCGGGGCCCCTACACGATATCAGACCGATGTTCCAGTTTCTTTGGCTCTCCAAAAATTATTCAAATGGCTCTGAGCCCTATGGGATTTAACATCTGAGGTCATCAGTCCCCTAGAACTTAGAACTACTTAAACCTAAGTAGCCTAAGGACATCACACTTATCCATGCGGGAGGCAGGATTCTAACCTGCGACCGTAGCTGTCGCGCGGTTCAGGACTGAAGCACCTAGAACAGCTCGGCCACAACGGCCGGCCTTGGCTGTTCCGTATGTTGTATGTTTACATTTATGGATTGTGCATTCCTGTCCATTGTATGGGTCCCTGATGTAGGTGCATCCCTGGCCAGTTATTTTTCATGTTATATATATATATATATATATATATATATATATATATATATATATATATATATATATATATGTGTGTGTGTGTGTGTGTGTGTGTGTGTGTGTGTGTGTCTGTGTGTGTGTGTGTCTGTAACGCTATGACATTTCTACTGCCCCAATTTTTATGGAGCTTGGTATAGCCTTTCTTTAATGACGAATGTTGAGAACAGTATGAATTTCAGTTTAATATCTAAAGTAAGTATTGAAATACGCAAAACTACCTAAAACACAGCGTTTATGACTTTCTATAAAGAACAACTTCCTGATGTGGTAATATGTTTTGTTTAAAAGTCAGTGAAAAACCTTGATTAAAAACTCGGTCATTAACTATGTGACTGTACAAGATCGTCATTATCAATGCTAGAAATGTACGTAATAGTTTCAGCTTCAGACAGGTACTCTTATTTTATCTGTTAGGTCACGTTATTTTGATTAGTTATGCTGTGTCAGAGAATGATGGACTGAATACCTCATACGCGTGAAGAATGAATCCTTGAAGTTTTTAATAACAAAGTGTGAGTGAGTGTCGGAGTCAGGTTGTGATTCTTAATGTGAGTCACATATATGGAAGAATACAATAGCCGCTAGGGGTAGCCGCTCGGCTCCCCTCGTCGGAGATTCGAGTCCTCCTTTGGGCATGGGTGTGTGTGTTGCCTTTAGTGTAAGTCAATTTAAGTTAGATTCAGTAGTTTGTAAGCCTCGGGAACGATGATCTCAGCAGTTTGGTCCCATAGAACTTACCATAAATGCAAACGGAAAAATAATTGTAATGCAACCATATTTTGGAATTTTAGTAGTGTATATATTACAGTCAAAACCCGTTTTTAGTTGTAACGCGTCCTTACTAGTAAAAACTAGTTTATACTGATCCACTTCTTCAAAACGCGTATTGCCTAGTTAAAACTACTTTTAACTAGCTTTCACTTTTGACCAGCAGTCCATTCTAGTTGTAACTAAGGTTTATCAGTTTCAACCAGTTTCAACTAGTAAGAACGCGCTCTCACTAAACAAGACAGAACTGGTTTTCACTAAATTTATTTAGGGGCAAATATTAAAATTAAGAGCAACTACGTGTTGATTGAAATAAAAAACAGCATTTTTGTTTTGTGCAATGCAATATTTATTGAGAATATTGATCATACATCTAAGTCGTTAATATTAACTACAGCAATACAAAAATAACCGTACACTGAAGAAGCATTTTAAGGAACATTACAGAGCCAGGTTAACAGTATTAGTTACGAAAGTGGAAACAAAATAATCATACAGTAAAAGTATATTAATTACTCATACATTTGCAAAAGTTGCTACAGTCTTAATGAAAGAGAAACGTACCAAAAATATTTAACAATTACATTTTGATTATTTGTTATCACAAGGCAACCTGTCGTGACATTTTGAGTTCCAAAGGTTTCCTTTTTTCCTACGAAATCACCTTATAGAAATACATGCCTTCTTACACACACAGCGAACAAATCCTTGTCCTGATCCTAAGGCTGCCAGCTTGGCAGCATTTCTTAGTGATACCTTTGTCTGTGGCACGTCTTCCAGCAGCAAGAATTTGTCTTTGGACACGTCGAATTTGGATCTGGAAGAGAACTTTTAATTTGCTTGTCTGAAAGGCTATTAGGTACTTAATACATATTATAAAATATATTACAATGAAAGTATTAAAACACAAAATATTAATTAATTACTTGAATATTAGCAACATTTTCAGAGCATTAAGTCAATGAAGTAATGAATATTTCTGATATTTGTCCTTAATTATTGAAATCGATTCAGAAATACAAACCTGATATACAATTTGTCGAGTATCCCATATTTCGTTCCCATCTTATGTAAGCCCTGTTCATCTGTCTGAAGAACAACTCCAATAATATTGGGGAAATGTGCTTTTGCTCTGTCGATAACAGGAATCGGTATAATTATATTGTCACTGATTTCTACAGTGGTGTGTATTGAATCAGAAGCCATCTTCATTCCTTTGGCCTGTTTCGTCAGGTTTTCATGAGAGTTTTCTGTAGCTGTTCATATTTGAGATGGTCACTTCGTAATAGCTTCAGCTTCTGGATCTTCGTGACAAGCTGGAGTTATTTGAGGCTCTGCACTCGTACTAGCTACGGCTTCTGGATCCTCTTGCTTGGCTGCTGCTGTGGTTGAAGACTGTATACTTGTACTGGGCAAAGCTTCTGCATCTTCTTGTCTGGCTACAGCTGAAATCTGCCCATTGCTGCTAGCCATAATCTCTATCCCCTCTGAGTCGTGTGATAGTTCCAGTTCATCAGGTGTCTCATTTACTGCGTCTACCACGTTAATTTTATTTAAAGCTTCTTTAAGATCATTTTCGTCTTGTATCTTCTTAATAACATCTAGAGGCAAACTCAAAGTCATAAGCCCTACTTGTGGTTCTGTACCAAACATAGCTTTGTAAGGTATTTGCTTGATACCAGAATGATATGCTTGATTTTTCATAAACTGTGCAAAGCGAAGACCGTTTGACCAGTTGGTGGTACTGTTGTCTTGCATCCATGAAGCCAATATTTTTTCAGCGTCTTGGTTGGAGCTTTCAACAGAACCTTGGCATTGGCTGTGCCTCGCTTTTCCGTGAACCAGTTTACACTCAGGCCAAAATACTGCCAGCTCGTTTATGACAGAATTAACAAGTTCTCTGCCGTTGTCAGAGTGTGAAATACAAGGAGCACCAAATGTCAAAAATACATCTGCTAGATGATGTGCCACTTCCTCTGCCCTCTTGTTTTGCAGTGCACGTAACAAAACAAATTTTATCAAGTGGTCCTGACACACTATGATACAGGGTGAAAAGTATTTAAACTGACAAACTCTGGGAGGTTGTAGAGGACATCAAAACAAATATTTTTCCCTAATGTCATTTTTTCCTAGGAGGATTATTTAAACCGTTAGAGGCCGTATTACGCTCTGCAGTTTTTAGAGGCCGTATTACGATCTTCAGTTGTTAGAGAGCGTATTACGGTCTTCAGTTGTAGGCAACTGCTGTCCACCAGTGTAGTGGTGCATTGTCTCTGTTTACTAATGGAGCGATGCACCTGGAGTGAGTACACTGATATGGTTGGTGCGTACTACGTAGCGCACCACAACGGACGAGCTGCACAGCATATTTATCAACAATATCCTAATCACCGTATCCCGCATCATACGACCTTTGCTGCTGTGTATCAACGTCTGCGTGAGACCGGGTCATTTAGCAGATTACCTGGACAGGGACGCCGTCGCACGATAAGAGCGCTGCAATTTCAGGAAGCTGTCTTGCAGCAGGTGGAGCGGGATCCTTCAATCAGCACTCGTGCAACTGCATGTAACATTGGGACAAATCAGGCGAATGGAAGAACAGTCCTTTGAGAGCAGTTGTTACTTCCATTTCACTTACAGCGTGTCCACAGCCTGTAACAAGTGGTTATCCACCCAGAGCACAATTTTCGCAGTGGTACGTGGAACAGTGTGAAAGGCATCCTACGTTTCCATTGTCTGTGTTGTTTACCGATGAAACAACGTACGGGCGAGATGGAGTCTTTAACATGCATAATTCGCATGTTTGGAGTGAGGATAACCCACATGTTACTGGCGCTCATCAAGTGCGGTTCTTCGTTAATGTGTGGGTTGGTGTTGTTGGGGACTGTTTAATTGGGCCGTTTCTGCTTCCTCGGCAATTAAATGGCATGCGCTTTTACAATGTTCTCGCCAGAGCATTGCCAGAATTGCTGGAAGACGTCCCGCTCCCTACAAGACAACGTATGTGGTTCCAACATGACGGGGCGCCGGCACATTTCAGTCATCGTATGCGTCGATTTCTGGACCGACGGTTCCCAGAAACGTGGATTGCCAGAGGTGGTCCTGTTCCATGGACTGCTCGATACCCAGATATGTCCCCTCTGGTCTTTTTTGTGTGGAGGAGATGCGCAAAATTGTTTACGCAACTCCTGTTGCATCAGAAGAGGATCTTTTTGCCCGGATAGTAGCAGCAGCAGGAACAAATCAGGATACTCCTGGGGTTTTTGCCCGTGTGGGACAGAACATGATCCAACGGTGTCATCTTTGTTTACGTGTTAATTTTTGAAAATCTACTGTAATTGAAATTGGGTTGTGTTAATGTGTTGTCTCTTGGTCATAAAAAAATTGAAGAGTGTTTATTGATTTAATGAATTTGCTGCCAGAGAAATCTTCCTCTACCGGTCTAAATACTCCTCACAGGAAAAAAATGACATTAGGGAAAAATATTTTTTATGTCCCCTACAACCTCCCAGAGTTTGTCGGTTTAAATATTTTTCGCCCTGTATACTTAAATCCAAGATCTTCTTCAGTTTGCATGTCGATCAGATCAACTTGGCAACGACTGATCATTTCTGAATGAAGTATAGGTTTCGAAACGTGCTCCCTTTTCTTAACACTCCTTTTTCGCTGACAAGTTTCACACATAGACAGATAAATGTTTATCATCTTCACTGTTAAGTCTGCATATTTTCTTTAATCTGTCTCGACCTCCATGACCAACGGCCTGATGAGCTGCTTCAATAATGTCGAAACTTTCTTCGACACATAAGTACGACGTGCATTCCAGTTCTAAGGCCCCCGACTGGAAAGAGATAGAAACATGCGCATTGTTTTAAAATGAGGCCGCGTTAATTGTCAATATGTCCCAGAGATGGCAGCACCGTACGGTAGATGGAATTTTACTGCCAGCGGCGAGAATGAGAACTGTTTTAAATACTTTGAAGTTGAAGGAGACATGTGGTGATGGAGTTATGGATGTGACGAAAGTGCGTTCGTGTGTGCGACAGTTTAATGAAGGCAGAACATCGTGTGACAACAAACTGAAACAACCTCGGGCTCGCACAAGCCGGTCTGACGACATGATCGAGAAAGTGGAGAGAATTGTTTTGAGGGATCGCCGAATGACTGTTGAACAGATCGCCTCCAGAGTCGGAATTTCTGTGGGTTCTGTGCACACAATCCTGCATGACGACCTGAAAATGCGAAAAATGTCATCCAGGTGGGTGCCACGAATGCTGACGGACGACCACATCGCTGTCTGTGTGGCATGTTGCCAAGCAATGTTGACGCGCAACGACAGCATGAATGGGACTTTCTTTTCGTCGGTTGTGACAATGGATGAGACGTGGATGCCATTTTTCAATCCAGAAACAAAGTGCCGGTCAGCTCAATGGAAGCACACAGATTCACCGCCACCAAAAAAATTTCGGGTAACCGCCAGTGCTGAAAAAATGATGGTGTCCATGTTCTGGGACAGCGAGGGCGTAATCCTTACCCATTGCGTTCCAAAGGGCACTACGAAAATGTTTTGAAGAACAAATTCCTTCGTGCACTGCAACAAAATCGTCCGGGAAGGGCTGCGTGTGTACTGTTTCACCAAGACAACGCACCCGCACATCGAGCTAACGTTACGCAACAGTTTCTTCGTGATAACAACTTTGAAGTGATTCCTCATGCTCCCTACTCACCTGACCTGGCTCCTAGTGACTTTTGGCTTTTTCCAACAATGAAAGACACTCTCCGTGGCCGCACATTCACCAGCCGTGCTGCTATTGCCTCAGCGATTTCGCAGTGGTCAAAACAGACTCCTAAAGAAGCCTTCGCCGCTGCCATGGAATCATGACGTCAGCGCTGTGAAAAATGTGTACGTCTGCAGGGCGATTACGTCGAGAAGTAACGCAAGTTTCATCGATTTTGGGTGAGTAGTATATTAGAAAAAAAATCGGAGGCCTTAGAACTTGAATGCACCTCGTATTACTTCACAGGCTCTTTTCTTGTCACTAACTTCCTGGTCCCACAAATATTAATAACCTTGAATCGATTTAATCTTCTGCACTGCTTCTGAGTCTTTTTCTCAGCTGATTGTGCTTCTTCAATTTCGTCCACTAATTTATCGTAAGATTTTTTTGTCATAACATTGTAGTGGTTTTCTCTTTTGTCGTGTTCTTCTATCTGTAACGTCCTTCTCACACATTCTTTCCATTACCTTTCTTGATTTATATCTGCCGTGATAAATACGTACAAGCTGATCTGCACGTGGTTAACCCCGCGATTGTGTTGTTTGGTGTTGCGAAAAGCGCCCAGTGTCTGGCCATTGTTTGCCGCTTAAGCGCTGCTCAGGCGGGTTCTAGGCGCTGCAGTCTGGAGCCGAGCGACCGCTACGGTCGCAGGTTCGAATCCTGCCTCGGGCATGGATGTGTGTGATGTCCTTAGGTTAGTTAGGTTTAATTAGTTCTAAGTTCTAGGCGACTGATGACCTCAGAGGTTACGTCACATAGTGCTCAGAGGCATTTTTTTTTTTTTTTTTTTTTTTTTTTTTTTTTTTTTTGCGCCTAGAACTGTTCCCGCGCGTGTAATTCTTTCCGCTCCTCTAGCGCTTACTGTCGCGTCGCGTATTTGACACGCTTATGTGCGATTGTTGTGGGGGCAAGTGATTATCTAACAACTGAATAACTAACAATTCGAAGGTTTTCAAAATAGTAACGCTTTTGCAGAATTAAAAATTATTTACTATAATTTTTATATAATGAGGAAGGGTTTTAGTGGTAGATCTAAAGGAAACACAGTTTCTTGAAGAAAATTTGTTAGAAATGACTCTTTGTATGGTATGGCTCAAAGCATGATATTTCCCACATTCTAACATCGCACTCTTCACAATACACACGCTTTTCTCTTCTTATGTTTTTCCCGTTGTCATCCAGTTTGCAGCAACACTAGCCATTTTCGTGTCTGTGGCTTCTTGTTTTCGCTATCTGAAATGTGTCTGGATGTATGATCATTATTCCAGTTAATATTGCATTGCACAATGCAAAAATGTTTTTTTTTTATTTCAATCAACACGTAATTGCTCTTGATTTTAATATTTGCCCCTAAATAAATTTAGTGAAAACTAGTTCTGTCTAGTTTAGTTAGAACGCGTTCTTACTATATGAAACTAGTTGACACTGATAGCCTTAGTTACAACTAGAATTTACTGCTGGTCAAAAGCGAAAGTCAGTTAAAACTAATTTTAACTAGGCAAAACGTGTTTTGACGAAGTGGCTGAGTAAAAACTAGTTTCAGATAGTAAGAACGCATTCTAACTAAAAACGGGTTTTGACTGTAACCTATATACTCTAGCCCTCCGGTGAGTAAAGAGAGGGTAGGAGGTTAATGTTTTTTTTTTTTTGCGTTTCGGATTATTTCGATGTCTATTTTTGTGTGAACTGGTTTCCGTACTGAAAACGGTCAAAAGAGCAAGAGGTCTACATCGTGTGAACCGAAATAGAAAGCTACTGTGTCATTCAGCCAGTCGAAGATGGGATCTGTCGCGCGCTTTGGTGCCGGGGAATGATTTTCATACGTGAGTCTTGAAACGTCCTGTCAGCTATACTTATGTTAGATCTTGTAGCCTAGAGCTGTAGTCATAGTAGTTAAGATTGTGCAATAGTTGTTTTATTGAGAATTCGGTTAATCGTTAGAAGTTTATGGTCATTCGTGTTTGATGTCTAAAGAAATTTCGGATTTTTTAGTGGGGACTAAGACCTTATTTCAACGGGTATAAATTCCACATGGTGTGCTGTGCAGTCATAACCATGAACTTTCAGTCCTAGGTACGATACGGCTAAGTAGTGTATGAGTGAGCATCCAAAACCATAGATCACCGTGTGTGTCTTATGAATAGATTATTAACTGATAAAAGCAGTGGTTCTTTTAATAACAGTGAATTTGATCGAAGCTTAAGATGACTTCTAGACAAGAACAGCGAGGGCACTGTAAGTGTGAACAGACTGATGTAAACAGTTCTTGTTTTGTTTTGTTTTGTTTCGTTTTAGGGCGCAAAAACAAGAAAGGTCATACAACTCCATACAATAACCCTAGAACACTAAGAGAAAAAAAGGAGTTAAAATGGACTAGCGACGAAATGAAAAAAGATAAAAGCAGACACTTTAAGAAAGGTCCATAAAATGTCCATAGAGAAACATAGGTTCAGAACCAAAGATCAAAAGTCCTTCGCCATATTGCTACGACGGATAAATAGTAAAACAAGGTCGACAGCGCGCGCGTTGTTCGTTAAAACGGCCAATAACTCATACGGCAAACATAAGCAAACCGTCCTTGTTGTCGCACTTTCATTTCTGGAAGCGTATGCTAGAACGGAACTGGTATCAAAGTCTGTGCACCCGATAATAATGAACAGTTTATTTATGCAAGGATTTTCTTCATTTAGTTGTTAGAACCAGACCTAATGAGATTAAGTAACTTTAAATGTATAAGCAACTGTAGGAACCCGCTCAAGCAAGTACGGCAAAATTATAATAGTATTTTACATGTTTTCTCAGCTGAGGAACATTAGACCCCTCTTCAGGGCGAACAATTTAAATTGAAAAGAACGCGTAGAAAATGTTGTGTTGAAGGCAAACGAAAGACTGAGTTTTATTGGCAGAACGCTTAAGAAACGTAACAGAGGTACTAAATAGGCTGCCTACACAACGCTTATCCTCCCACTTTTGGAGTACCGCCACGCAGTTGTAAGGTGTCAGGCAAATCCAACACCTTACATGAAGACCCTGACATGACAGCAAATCCGGCAATATGTCACATAGCTCCGAGAGAATCCTGACATTAAATTAAACGAAGTAATACGATCAACGAGTGAGCAAATGGAATACCACAGACTAACACAAGAATGTCTAAATGCATGTCGTACCTTCCCACCGTGAAACAGACACAGTTATAAGGGGAGAAACGAGAACAGAAGCCGAGAACAGAGCCATGTAGGCTAGAAGGCCCTACGATAAGAGCAGGACAATGGGACACCTGCATCGCCAGTCGACCGCCAAGAGGTTCATGCCCCAGCCCATGTTAAAAGATAGAGCCCTCCAGAAGAACAGTGTAGTTCTTACGATAACACTAAAAGGGCCACACCAGCTGCAAGTTTTACCGTGAGAGTATACGCGTTACGTAGCAAACATTAAAAACATTGCCCCACCATGAAAAGTATAACGTTTCTCATTGGATAGACTGAACTTTTGTAGGCAGAGCTTAAGGATAACATTGAGACGCTGGTAGGTCAAGTTGAAAACACAGCTAGATACCTTTTTCTTAAACCAACTTTGGTAAACACTAGTATGGATAAGTTCGAGAGAGTTGCTACCGAGACGGCGAGGTGTGTGGAGCTGCGCCACCAGCTGCCCCTGACGCTGCCTAACCACCGACAAGGTAATGAACGCACACTATGCCGCATAAGAATGCACAAGGCTTCACTCAGAACTGCCGAAGTCTCATCCGTTACATCCCCTATTTTCATAATACTAGTGTCGATCGTCAATTAAACTTCGTGGTATTCACATTTGCTACTTGAAGTTCAAATCTGACACTCGATGATTTTTCTGTTATATAATTATTGAGAAGCCACATCAGCCACTGTAATTTACAACAAGTTAAATAAGTAATTAAAGATAATTGAGGGTCACTGTAGACCATTTTTGATAGTTTTCTCTTTTATGAAACTTAATTTAAACCTAGATTATAGATGTGATATGCCATAGGTTATCCTTCGATCCATTGTAGAACTTGGAAACCCAAGCAGGGAATATTTGTTCACATTTTTGATGAATGCAGTTGATTTTTATCATCCTGTATTAAAATACTTCCTTTTATCAATAGTACAGTTTATAAACAATGTTTTGTGAGTATAATAAAAATTCCAGTGCTAAACTTAACTGCATTTTCGACGTTATTTTACCAGCTAACTAAAAATAGGAAAGCCTTGAACCCCTTCCACTAAATTTAGTTAGTATTAAGATTCTTTTACAGGGAGTGCAGTGGAGCTGACGCTGAAATCATTAAGTATTTGATTATATCATCGCTAGTCTCACTGAAATCTTTTGAACTCTACATGTCATGTGTGGTCTGGCGTGTCCTTACTAGCAACAGGTCCCAGGTTCAAACTAGTCAGCTCCCTAAAAAACCCGCTCAGAGCGTCGTTGTGTGAATGTGGCAGGGAGACACAACTTAGAGCAATCAGACAACACGTAGAATGTTAAACGGTGTGGGATCCTTATCATATAGGTTAACAGAGTAAATCGAGAAAGTTCAAAGAAGAGCAGCACGTTTTGTACTATCGAGAAATAAGGGAGAGTGTGTCACTGCCATGATACAGGATTTGGGGTGCACATCTTTAAAACAAAGACGCTTTTCGTTGCGCCGCAATCTTCTCACGAAATTTTAATCACCAACTTTCTCCCACGAGTACGACAATATTTTGTGGACGTCTACCCAAATAGGGAGAAATTACCATTGTAATAAAATAAGGTAGATCAGAGTTCGCAAAGAAAGATATAGGTGTTAGTTTTTTCCACATGCTGTCCGAGAATTATTGTGAAGGTAGTTCGATGAACACACTGCCAGGCACTTGAGTGTGACTTGCAGAGTATCCATGTAGATGTAGCTGTAGATGTAGACATAAGACAGCATCTACTTCTGAAGACCTTACCAAGGTAAATAACTGCCAGTTTAGTGGAAAGACAACAGAGAACGCATCACTGCAATATCTTCGACCATATCCGCAATCCAGACTTCTCACTTCTATATAACTTACGATTGAACGTTTAATTTTTTTTCATTGTCCAGCATCTTGGAGTCATGTGTTTAAGTTGTTTGCCGAACCACAGTCTACCTATTCCGTGTAGTGGCCAATCTGTTGGAAGAGCAAACCATTTCAGTGACACTGCTACGTATACCTTATTAAAGAGTCCATCCACTTGCCCAAGAACTGCATCTTGTCGCTTTTACACTCCTCGTTTTGTAAGTCATAGTTTTTAAAAATTAACTGCTGATATTTCTCTTGGTTTTGGTGTACACCACTAGTGTATAGTAACTGGTCCGAAGAACCGCGTTTAGAGCTTCTTAGTACCACTTTAATATAAACTACACAATAACAAATACAGAAAGTGACAATGGTTTGTTGCTGCTGGTGCTAACGACAGCCATTTCTGTTTGTTTTTTTCGTTTAGAACAAGCAAATGAAAGAGTTATTTGTTCAGTTACAACAAGCAAATAAATCTCTTTGAGTAAGTAGCATTTTCTCCGGAAAGAAAATAGTATGAATAGTTCAACGCTCTTCTCAGTTGCACACCTAACTGTTCAGGCGTAGTCTCCTCCGCTGCGGAATGAGGAATATTATTGTTACTCATCTTCAAAGGAAATCGATTCTACTAAATGTAAGTCGGAAGCCATGAAGTGATAAAGTGAAACACTGCAATTTCGAAACAACAAATCTTTCACACGTGTTTGCCGCAAACCAACTGCGTAATTTGTTTATTCGTCTGGTAAATGCTTGTACGTACTCTTAGTAGCCACCACCAGCATTACATTTTGTCAGACTCTTCATGAACCTCTTAATATTATTGTTAGTTTCACCTGTTGTTTCAATTGCGTTTCCAGTATCAAACTTTTGTACGCTCACAAACACTGTTGTTAACTTCAGAAACACATGAGGTCCGATTTGCATCTCTCTCTGAAGGGCTGCAGCAGAACACAAAAGTCTTGGGAGAGGGATATGCACATATACAGACGACGGTAGTATCGCGTGCACAAGGTATAGAAGTGCGTTGCCAGAGATGCTATTTGCACTGTGGTGTTTCATCGCAGGCGTTACCTCTCACGCAGTGGTAGACAACCTTCACTTATCAACTCGGAGCAGCGGTGTTTGCGTAGAGCTGTCAGTGTCAACAGACAAGAAACCCAATACGAAATAACCGGAGAAATCAACGTGGAACGCAAGACGAACGCATCCGCCAGGACACTGCGGCGAAATGGGTGGTTATGAACAATGGCAGCAGACGACCCAGCGAGTGCCTTTGCTAACAGCTCGAGATCTCCCGATCGATTGGACCGTAGACGGCTAGAAAAGTGTGGCCTGCTCGGATGAGTCCCGATTTCAGTTGACAAGAGCCGATGGTAGGTTTTGAGGATGGCGCGGAGCCGTCGAGGCCATCGGCCCAAGTTGTCAACAAGGTATTGTGCGTGTCGCTGGTGGTTCCATAATGGTGTGGGCTGTGTTTATGTAGAATGGACTCGGTCCACTGGTTCAACTACACCGATCATTGACTGGAAATGGTTATGTTCGGCTACTTGAGGACCATTTACAGCCATACTATGATTGAATTCTTATGGGAGACAATGCGTCATGTCACTGGGTGACAATTATTCGCTATTGATTTGAATAACATTGCGGCCACTCAGAATGCCCGACATGAATCTCATCTACACTCCTGGAAATTGAAATAAGAACACCGTGAATTCATTGTCCCAGGAAGGGGAAACTTTATTGACACATTCCTGGGGTCAGATACATCACATGATCACACTGACAGAACCACAGGCACATAGACACAGGCAACAGAGCATGCACAATGTCGGCACTAGTACAGTATATATCCACCTTTCGCAGCAATGCAGGCTGCTATTCTCCCATGGAGACGATCGTAGAGATGCTGGATGTAGTCCTGTGGAACGGCTTGCCATGCCATTTCCACCTGGCGCCTCAGTTGGACCAGCGTTCGTGCTGTACGTGCTGACCGCGTGAGACGACGCTTCATCCAGTCCCAAACATGCTCAATGGGGGACAGATCCGGAGATCTTGCTGGCCAGGGTAGTTGACTTACACCTTCTAGAGCACGTTGGGTGGCACGGGATACATGCGGACGTGCATTGTCCTGTTGGAACAGCAAGTTCCCTTGCCGGTCTAGGGCCGGCCGCGGTGGTCTAGCGGTTCTGGCGCTGCAGTCCGGAACCGCGGGACTGCTACGGTCGCAGGTTCGAATCCTGCCTCGGGCATGGGTGTGTGTGATGTCCTTAGGTTAGTTAGGTTTAAGTAGTTCTAAGTTCTAGGGGACTTATGACCTAAGATGTTGAGTCCCATAGTGCTCAGCGCCATTTGAACCATTTTTGCCGGTCTAGGAATGGTAGAACGATGGGTTCGATGACGGTTTGGATGTACCGTGCACTATTCAGTGTCCCCTCGACGATCACCAGTGGTGTACGGCCAGTGTAGGAGATCGCTCCCCACACCATGATGCCGGGTGTTGGCCCTGTGTGCCTCGGTCGTATGCAGTCCTGATTGTGGCGCTCACCTGCACGGCGCCAAACACGCATACGACCATCATTGGCACCAAGGCAGAAGCGACTCTCATCGCTGAAGACGACACGTCTCCATTCGTCCCTCCATTCACGCCTGTCGCGACACCACTGGAGGCGGGCTGCACGATGTTGGGGCGTGAGCGGAAGACGGCCTAACGGTGTGCGGGACCGTAGCCCAGCTTCATGGAGACGGTAGCGAATGGTCCTCGCCGATACCCCAGGAGCAACAGTGTCCCTAATTTGCTGGGAAGTGGCGGTGTGGTCCCCTACGGCACTGCGTAGGATCCTATGGTGTTGGCGTGCATCCGTGCGTCGCTGCGGTCCGGTCCCAGGTCGACGGGCACGTGCACCTTCCGCCGACCACTGGCGACAACATCGATATACTGTGGAGACCTCACGCCCCACGTGTTGAGCAATTCGGCGGTACGTCCACCCGGCCTCCCGCATGCCCACTATACGCCTTCGCTCAAAGTCCGTCAACTGCACATACGATTCACGTCCACGCTGTCGCGGCATGCTACCAGTGTTAAAGACTGCGATGGAGCTCCGTATGCCACGGCAAACTGGCTGACACTGACGGCGGCGGTGCACAAATGCTGCGCAGCTAGCGCCATTCGACGGCCAACACCACGGTTCCTGGTGTGTCCGCTGTGCCGTGCGTGTGATCATTGCTTGTACAGCCCTCTCGCAGTGTCCGGAGCAAGTATGGTGGGTCTGACACACCGGTGTCAATGTGTTCTTTTTTCCATTTCCAGGAGTGTAAAATTTATGAGACGTAATCTAGAGGTCAGTTCATACTCAAAATCGTGCACCAACAACACTTTCGCCATTATGCACGGCTCCAGAGGCAGCATAGCTGGGTATCTCTGCCCGGGGACTTCCAGCGACTTTTTGAGTGCATGCCACGTCGAGGTGCTCCAGTATACCGGGAAATAAGATACGAAACGATGTAGGAGGTATCACGTGACTTTTTCCACAGCAGTGTACAATCCGCTGACAGTGCGCAGTATTTTCACTCTGACAGAATTCATTGCTAATTGTTTTAGACAGCGCAACAGAGGTTTTGTCACGTCTCGTGCTAGACTCCGGCTTTGCTACAGCCAAACGTTATATTCGCTGAACAAAGTTGTTCCGCAATAAGTGATGCAGCTATCGATATATTCAGCCAACGAAATTACAATACAGTATCAGGGCACTTAACTACACATTCCAATCACATTAATGTGACAGGTGCCTATGTTTGACGCCAACGTTCAGTAACCACTCACTGACCTCAATTCGCAATAGGATTTTGCGGCATATACTGTACTCGAACATTATCAATCACCTTGAAGAATATGACTTACTGATACATAACCAACACGGATTCAGAAAATATCGTTCTTGTGGAACACAGCTAGCTCTTTTTTCCCATGAAGTAATGAGTGCTGTCGACAAGGGATCTCAGATCGGTTCCATATTCCTAGATTTCCAGAAGGTTTTTGATACCGTTCCTCACAAGCGACTATTAATCAGATTGCGTGCATATGGAGTATCGTCTCAGTTGTGTGACTGGATTCGTGATTTCCTCTCAGAGAGGTCACAGTTCGTAGTGATAGTCGGTAAATCAACGAGTAGAACATAAGTGATATCTGGCGTTCCGCAAGGTAGTGTCATAGGCCCTCTGCTGTTCCTGAATTACATAAATGATCTAGGTGATTATCTGAGCAGCCCCCTTAGATTTTTTGCAGATGATGCTGTAATTTACCGTCTAGTAAAATCACCAGACGATCAGTTCCAGTTACGAAATTATCTAGAGAGAATTTCTGTATGGTGCGAAAAGTGGCAATTGGCACTAAACAAAGAAAAGTGCGAGGTCATCCACATGGGTACTAAAAGAAATCCGATAAATTTTGGGTATATGATAAATCACACAAATCTAAGGGCTGTCAATTAGACTAAATACCTAGGAATTACAATTACGACCAATTTAAATTGGAAAGACCACTTAGATCTATAGGGCGGAAAACGAAATAATGACTGCGCTTTGTTGGCAAAACACTTAGAAGATGCGACAAAGCCACTAAAAAGACAGCCGACATTACACTTGTCCCTCCTCTGCTGGAATATTGCAACGCGGTGTGGGATCCTTACCAGATAGGATTGACGGAGGACATCGAAAAAGTGCAAAGAAAGGCTGCTCGTTTCGTGTTATCGCGCAGTAGGGGTGGGAGTGTCACAGATATGTTATGAGAGTTGGGGTGGCAGTCACTGAAACAAAGGCGGTTTTCTTTGTGGCGAGATCTATTTACGAAATTTCAATCACCAACTTTCTCATCCGAATACGAAAATATTTTGTTGACACCCACCTACGTTGGGAGAAATGATCACCATAATAAAATGAGAGAAATCAGAGCTCGAACGGAAAGATTTAGGTGTTCCTTTTTCCCACGCAGAGTGGAATGGTAGAGAAGTAGTATGAAAATGGTTCGATGAACCCTCTGCCAGGCACTTAAGTGTGAATTGCAGAGTAACCATGTAGCTGTAGATGTAGACGCTATGTAGCAACGTTAGCGGTGGAGTATGTATGAAGGTTGTCGGGCTGGTACCGCGCGCCGCGGAATTTGATTCTTTACCAGACGTCATGGACGTCGAAGACCCCTAGAAGTCTCTGCACCATCGCACCGTAAGCTGTGGCGGCGCGTGCCACCTGGCCCGCTTTTAGTGTGGGGGCGCCACAGTGGAACACGTGGCCTCTGTGGCCAATAGTGGCGCCCCCGATAGCGTACTTACGCGCCTGCCTCTCGCTTAGTCAATAACATATCCGCATCCTCTACACCTTCTGCCGCCTTGATCCCCCTCACCTCCTGGTTGCTCCTCTCCTCACCCATCTCCGCCCCCTGCTACGTCTTCACTGTTGTGTCCCCACTACCCTCCATCTCCACACCCTTCATCTCCATTCCCAAGGTGGCTTCCATCAACTCCCCCTCCCGGATGATGCCTTCTCTTCCTCCATTTATCCCTCCTATCAACCCTGATCCTCACTCCCATCCTTTCCTCTGTCCTTTTCCCGGGCTCCCTCTCTCCCCCTTCCATCCTCTTTTTTCCCCACCTCCCCTCTCTCTGCCCCCTTCTCTCCCCCGAGTCCTTTTGCATTTCCCTCCTCTGCCTCCTCTCATTCCCTCTCGCATCTGCCCTGCCCCTCTCCCCCTTTATTAGTCCTCTCCCCCCTTGGTCCCCCGCCCCTTTTCGTTTTCTTCCTTCCTCCCTCCTTGTTCTTCCCCCTCCTGCAAGTCCCCCCCCCCCCATCTGCCTTTGGCTCGGGAGTGTCAACTTTGTTTCACCCTTTTCGTGCAGTGTTTTACAGTGAGTGTTCCGTGTTGTGTTTCTTGGGAAGTGTTGCGAACAGCCATTATACTGTCGCTGGGTGTGCTTTTTATCTCTTGCGAACAGAAACCAGACTGTCGCCGTGTTTTTTTAAATTGTGTATGTACTATGTTACTTGTCTGATTCCTGTGTCTTTTCTTAACATTGCCAACCCCTTTAGCTTTCTGTTTTAACTTTCCGCATTTTTCCGCCGTTTTACACTTTACATCACTGTTTTATCGCCTGTTTTTCTTGTTTCTTTTCTTCTTCCGTTTTTAAGATAAAAGTCTGTAGGCTGAAGAGCAGCGTACTAAGCTGCTGGTAGCCCGCCCCCTTCGGGGGAAATTGAAAATCAATAAAGTAAAAAAAAAGCTTAGCCAACCAGTCTAATCTGGCGTATGTCTGTTGACACATCGCCTCAAGTCAGACAGCTTACTTACTTGTTCTGTGTACGAGTGAACGTGTTTGTTAGGTTTCCTTGTGATTCCGTTCTTCGATCTGTCCTTTGTTGGTCGTGTCCGTCCTCTCCCTTTGTGTTCTTGTTCGCGGTCCTCTCCGCAGGTCCCGCCGCGATTTCCGTCATTTCTACCCCGCGACCATCCTGGTCGCAGTTGCAAAAGTCGGGGAATGGGAAACATTGCAGCTGTTGTCGTAATGACGAATTTACTTGACGTCCAAAAGGACATGATAATGGACTTTCGATGACAGGGGTCAAAGACTGCTGCACGGATGAGTGCGGGCGAATGGGCGTGCAGCTGTTGAGAAACTGACTGCCTGAATGAACGATGCTGTGTATGGGCTTCCGTAGCGAACGCCTGGGTCATGAACCCATACTGACTGCTATTCATGGGCGATGAAGGCTGGACTTTGCACTGAGTGGTGATAGGTGGCCTTTTGAAACGAATCACGTTTTGTGGCCTTTGGGGAGTATGACGTGACATGTCTGGAAGCAAACACATTGCAACAGAAGTTGGAAAGATCCAAGCAGGAGGTGGGAGCGTTATGGTCTGGAGAATGCTTTCGTGCTATTGGCTGGGTGATGCCGTCTTCCTGGAGAACACAATGGGTCAACACAAGTCTTCATCGGCCCCTGTGGACCACATCGCCCCTTACATTCAGTCTGCTTTTCTTAGGCACGACGGCATCTGCTAGCTGAATAGTGCAACCTTTCACACAGCTCACGGTGAATGTGCATGGTTCGAAGAGAACCACGATGTGGTTACCGTACTCCGCCGGCTACCAGATTCCCCGAATTTAAAGCCAGTCGAGAATCTCACCGATCTGTATGCGAATCCAGAAAACTAACATAGCGCATCTGGCCACGGCACTGAAGTCGCCGTGGTTCCACATCCCTGCCAGTACCTTCCAGCTCTTAACTGACTGTCCTCGTCCACGCCTCACAGTTGTCCAGGGTGCAAAGGATGGTTATTCTGGTTTTTGATAGGTGGTCACTTTAATGCAACTGACAGTGTATACGGAAGAGTGCTTATCGATATCATGAAGTGGAAAGAATTTATATGTCTGAATATTTGTGCTGTCTGTTCTTTCGAATGAACAGACAACACACATATACAGGTTGGAACTTAACCCTCGATCATGCGCAATTCTGGGACTCCTGTGTTCGGGCGCAATGAGCCTGACAGGCACAGATTCTCAACTTTAGTACCCTAAACGTAATCAGCTACTTTCATGGGAATATGTAGAGACAGAACACATGAAAATGGATGAGAAAAATTTTTTATTAATCACCAAAGTAACAAAATTGAAATTTTGAAACCACCACCAAACAGTTAGAATTTTTAGTACATAAATTTTACTAAACAGTAAATTTAAGAAAAAAACTACAACTGAAAGCCACTTTTTTGATGCTGCTGTCTTTCACACTCACTCAGAATTACCAGAAGGAACACATTGGCGCACAGAAAAGCAAAGTTGGCAGACCATAATTGCGTGGGATAGGCCGTTTGCGTTATGGTAGTTTTTACATTCATAGTTTGACATCCTTCTAGAACCCATTTCTGTAGTGCAGGTGGTGCATCTACGTCTTTTTGGACGTGGGAAATGTGGTGATTCCTCTCTATCTTCAGTGGGGATAAATCGTTTGGCCGACTTTGCAGGCTGGAGGTGATTCCAACCTTTTTCATACTCCTTCTGTGTAGCTCTGCAAGAACAAGCTGATGTGCCAGTGATTTTAGGTACACTCTTCTACGCATTTTCTCCAGTTGATTTCCAAGATAAATTACCTGTGAGTTGATACCACCCACATTCAGCATTGTAAAAAAAATTATCATTGGCCAGCGCTTTGTGTTTCGGCTGACGCTGTAAGTAGCACACATCTGATCTACAGTATCAACACCACCTTTTGTTGAATTGTAGAAAGTAACAGTCTGTGGTTTATTTTTCTCTCCACATTCAGTACCAGTAGCAGCGTCATTGTGCAACGAAGATACAAGAATCACATTTTTGTTCCCTTTTACTTCAACAAATTCTGATGGCAATTGCCTTTTATTTTTTCTGACAGTTAGCACAAATGACAGCTTTTTTCTTTTCAAATAGCCGATGAGTTCAAAATCAGAAAACCAGTTATCTGCCGTAATATTGCGACCAGATCAAAATAAAGGCTTAGCCATTCTCTTGACAACTTTACTTGGCTTGTTGCTGACGCAGGAGGGACCCACTGGCTGTAATACAACGTAGATCTCCATGTTGACTGTATACATCATTTTAGAATCAACAAGAGAAGAATGTTTTATTCCATATTTGTTTGGCTTTGATGATATGTACTGCCGAAAACACATCTTCCACGAAAACCTGGAAGCATTTCGTCTATTGTGCCGTTTTCACCAGGGGAATAGCTCTTTTGACAATTTTCCACAGACTTTTAGAAAACTTCACGAATTGGTGCTAGCCGGTCAAATTCTTCCCATTAGGTTCTGATCATTCGGTGATCAAAACGAAGGCAACGTATCAGACTCTTAAATTGTATGAGATTCATCACGAGGCTGAATTTTTCAACGCCGTCGCCTTCAGTCCCCCAAAGTTCCTCCAGACTTTGATGGTTCCCTCTGTATGCTCCTGATAGGTACAACAAGCCAATAAAGGCCCTTAGTTCGATTACGTCTGTGGAACTGATGTCTCTCTCTCTGGAGAAACGATCCTTGATAGTGTCCATGTATTGGTTTGTGTATCTAACGATCATATCAACGTTGTCCTCAGTGAATATATTATTCCAATATTCAATTGCAGTTTTAGCATTCTTAGCATTTCCTATGACCCCAGGAAGGTGAGTGATGGCGTTGTGAGACTCTTTGCGCTTTCTTTTCCCAGGTGGCTGGTTGGCCCACATGGTCTTATTATCTGCTCCTAAATAAAAGCTATTTGTTTTGTTGTCCCTTCTTTCTTCATCTTCATCAGTCTCCTCACCATCTTGCTGAGTCACAGAATCGCCTTCACGTTGTGGGGCGGCGGGTGGAATTATTGTTGTTAAATGTAGAGTAGAAACGATGCATTCCCCGGCCGATTAACCATATATGGGGTGGCGGGTGGAATTAATTGTTATAAAAATGGTCCTATTATTTATGCAGTCTTTTGCCGTCCTCAACACTGGCTCTCTAACTACAATATTGGCAACCAGAAAGTGATTAGCAAAACGTCAAGCCTGTAATTAGAATTCCTAGTTCCCACTTCATCTGAGAAATACACTTATAGCTACAGCTTATAGCTCTGAGGAATTAGGAGATTGTCTGGGATTCATAATCAAAAACGATTCCCTAAAAATGTTCACTATATTTTGAAAGTCACAGACTAAAAAGAATCCACACAATCCAACTAACAGAGCAGTTCAGATTCTAATGCGCTGATGGAACTATAACTGTTCAAATTAACTGTTTAAGTGAATGCTCGCCAAATTTGATGATAATGTTCATCAAACACCACGGTAAATAATGCTAGAATATCTATCCCGCGACAGCACTTAAAAATACGACATACGCAAACTGAAGATAGATCATTAAAGTCATCCCCAAAGTAACACTTCACTCGAAAACGATTTCATGGTTACGCATATCCCGAGTAACTTATTACGGCATCCGAGACTGTTTAGCTGTTTATAGCAATGATACCGACGCGACGCCACTCCCGACACTGGTGGTGCGCTAATCAGCATCTGGAGAGAACTGGGGACTTTTTTTTCTTGCGCAGCATTCTTATATATAAAGCCGCGGTATGGACAGCTAAGGGAACGCCTGATCAATCCCGCTCTCCCGACTAGCCGCTGGGCTAGTAATGCACAACTTTAAGTTATCGAATAAATCATCGCTTCCTTTGCTGATGGCCAATGAAGCTCTCAATTTAAATGTGCATTCAGCACACGGGTAAGTAATCATAATCAAAGTCTGACATGGCTAAGTCAAATATTTTGGGCGAGAGAATTAATTTAATTACACTACACGCAGTAGACGAGCTCTGAACTTGCCCTTTGGAGATACGCTATTGCTATAGTTTTATAGTTATTCAATTGAAACTTCTCACATCTTTATGATTATAGCGGATGTCCCTTCTACTTAAATTTAAAGAACCCAGCCTTATTTATTCACCTACTTAATCTATCTTGCTTCCTTAATATATAAGACAAAAACCAGAAAATCATGAATTTCAACTAAAATTTTAATTTGTGAGATCCAGAATACTGTTTCTACTAAATTATTATGCAAAAGGAATCTAAATACAAATTTTTAAGTTTCGAGCTCTTTTCTGTTGCGCCAATGATTTTTACAGAAAATTTCCAAATTTCGAAAATGGTTAAAGTTATTGAACTGATATTCAACACATATTGATTTAGTATTACTCCTGACATGCTAGAAACGCTTCAGGTTATTTACTTGATTTTTAAAGTATTGCGCAACATTTATGACGTCAGAGCTAGTTACAGCGGACTGGCTGGCACACAATGGAAAGACTGATGTGAATTTTATACGGTGTGAGTAGGCTGCTTCCCTACAACGTTCTTCCACCTCGTCTTCAGAATCAACATCACTCTCATCCCCAAGATCCTCAATCAGCATGGGGTCTTCCTCTTCAGCGCACATCAGCAAATCATGTATTTCCTCAAGATGATGTGGGTTAGACAGATCATAGTAATTCGGAACCGTATTTGTGGAAAATCTGGGGCGTAAGAGAGAAAACACCAGGATAATTACGTGTTCAGGTGCAATGTGCCGAAACGCCGAGCTCAAAGTAGTATATATTTGAGTAAATAATTCACAAAATTCACGTTACTCATCCATCAAATGAACCAAAAAAGCACTCTGATGAAAAAGAACAAAAAAATACGCACCTTCGTAAGTGAGACGTGATCAGGCGCAATGAGCCTGAGAGGCCACGAACGTCACACCTGCTCTCCACGAGGGTCACGCGAACACTAATGGAGTGAGTTGTAAACAGCACCTGAAGATGGGAAGCTACCAGTGGCGGGGAAATCCCACGCCTCCTACTTGGCGAGAGAGGGAGAAAAACACGTCAGCTGTGCCTGTCAGGCTGATTGCGCCCGACGGAGGGTTAAATAGAGGCAGCAGTGCTGTGGAGACACTATCCAACGGAAACTACTGTTGTCGCTGATAGCACACGTTGTTGACATACCTACCTTACCTCCGAGCAAATGGATTCGCCCTTCCCAAGTCACTGGCGTGCGCACAATCGAGAGAAATACATGTCGAACAATCGAGTCTACTGCCGGATGTTTGTGTCGCTCTGGCACAATATTTCGGCCACGTAACTCGTTGCCTTCTTCAGGTGCTACCTGGACAGGCAGCACCTGAAGAAGGCAACGAGTTACGTGGCCGAAATATTATGCCAGAGCGACACAAACATCCGGCAGTAGACCCGATTGTTCGACATGTCAAGATCTCGCTGGGAAAGCCTGAAGATTTACGAGAGAAATACAAATCACTTGTGAGCGAGCGGTCTAACGTAACGGTGTCACTATGTTTTCGAAACGGGAACAACGCAGTTGGATCAAGATTTAATGTGCCAGAGGTCGTACAGGACGACAGTGTCATCAAGATCTTTAATAGGCGTGCGGGAAAATCGGCGTTGCCATTCAGAACAGTGGCACGTTGTGTAAAAGCCTTCAACGAAGGTCGGCAAACTGTGGCAGACATGCATCGGGCAGGTCGTCCTAGCGTCTCTGTAGAAGAAGTGCATACTGTTCCCGCGTTAGTGGACAGTGATCGACGCCATACGATTCGTGGGCTCGCCCACGAAACCGGATTAGCGCATACGACTGTGCTTTGCATCCTGATGGAACGCCTGGGCATGCGAAAAAATGCATCACGATGGGTTCCGCATGTCTTGATGGATATGCAGAAATGAATGCGTTACGACGCTGCTCGGATGGACTTGGAGCGCTAAGGGCGCGAAAAAGAGGGTTTCTTACGCCGTATCGTGACACTGGATGAGACATGGGCCACATCGTACGAGCCAAAAATGAAACGCGAATCCAACGAATGGCGTCATTGTGGGTCGCCGAGAAAGTCGAAAGTGCGTCAGAGCCCCAGTATGGGGAAAGTTATGGTGATTCTCGTGTACCACTGTGATGGTGTTACCCTAACGCATTACGTTCCTCCACGGCAGACCGTCAAAGCACAGTATTACTGTTCGTTTTTGGAGCATCACCTGCGACCAGCTTCGCAAAAGAAGCGGCGACACATTCTGCGCAACCCACCCATCATTTTGCACGACAATGCGCGGGCGCATACAGCGCAAGCTGTGGCTGCTCTGTTTGGTCGATGGGACTGGTAAGTTCTGTACCTTCCACCACACTAGCCGGACTTACGTCCTGGTGACTTTCATTTGATTCCGAAGATGAAGGAATTCGTTTCAGAACTGTTCCATTTGCACTATCAACACAACAAGCTCTGCAAACGGTAAACTACGACTTCCACATCGCTGGCAACGGGTTCTACACAACGCTGGTGACTACTTTGAAGGACAGTAACAGGTGCAAACTTGTAACTCTTTTGTATCGGTTGTGAATAAATAGTGGCCACTATTTTAAGTTAGAACCCTCGTGAATGCATATGGTGTTTGACTACCATAAGATCTCTTCATTACGAATGTACTCGCTGTCTCTTGTAGTTTTTCGGGAATGCAGCGAACGCCGGCGAGAATGATTATGATGGATAGAGGGCCCTACATCAGCAGTGTGCGAGAAGATGGGAATTTGTGTCGAACGGGAGTCGTGTCGGAAATGCCGAGACGGGAAGCGGGAAATCCTATTTCGAAGCCCGTTCCGGCATAATTTTTCACTTCTAGCCATTGAAACTGTTTCAGTGTGTAACCTCCCCCTCACTTACCGACCTTAATGACAGTGAAAGATGAAACCGCGTGTACCTAATGGGAGTTTTGGAAAAGCAATCGTCACCGAAGTTAAGCTGTCGGTAAAGAGGGAGGAAAGGGTTACATCTAAATGAAAGGAAATGTGCTAATGAAACTGGTGGAAATTAATTTTGAAAAGGGGTAAAATTAATAAAGAAAGTAAATGTGCAGCCGTTACGTTAACAATTAACTAGCGGTAATTAGGTATTTGAGATTTGGGGGAAATCACGGTCGCCAGTCCTAAGGACAATTACTATAGTAACTGAAAAAGAAAGGTTATTACACATATAATTAGCACTAGAAGCGTGGCAACTGAAGGTTGACACGTGTAGTGTGAAAACTGAAAGTTTGTCAGAAGTAATAAATTTCGCTACACCCTGACTTAATTTAGCAAAGAATTAATAAAACCGGAAAATCGAAAGTTAATTTAGTGACTGAAGTTAATAGTGAGCTTTCTTTCTGAAGCACATCGAAATTCAGTAAAATACGGTTAGTCTTGGACTACCTCAACAATCATTTCAAAAAACTACTTGAATCTACGCAATTTGGAAATAAGAGATTTAACTTTGAACTTGAATTAAATGATTCTGAACAATTAACATTAGTAAAATTTAGTACGTACCAAGCTGAGCTGCAGTCACAGGTAAGCTAAAATACGATAACAAAACTCGCACTCTTAATTTGTGCTTGTGTAATCTGAATATTGTAGCTAGCTAACTGAACTTTGAAATTAAAGCAGTGAAATAGAATTAGCTATATTACTTTAGTGCTGGCGTTTAAATTTCAACGACACTCGGGTTCATTTCGGAAAAGGAAGGGACCCTGCTTGGTAATGCAATTGGGACAATGAGCAACAAAGGTTCATGCTAAGTTGCTGTTATTATAGTTACGAAAATGGTACAGTTTGAAAAGCTGAAGTCTGCCATACAGTTCTAAAACTTTACTTGCTTCCAGTCTTCCTTGATGGTTGATTGAAGGTTTGAAGCCGTCGATCGAGGAGGTGGCGACAGTCACTCATTGTCGGCCGTCGCTGTTGCAGAAGCTGGATGTTGGCGCGCCTTCTTCTCGACACGGTCACCAGACGAAAGGGCTCTTGATGTGCGCTAGTTAATGTTTCCCGTCCGCGACACCATGTCAGAAACTATCATTGCAAGTCGAGCGCAATTACATGCTGCCAAACCCCGAAAGCGCGGCAACTCGCGGGAGCGTCACACAACACACCTGCTCCACTCGCTACTCCCGCCAGACTCCTTCCCTCAGCCCGCGCCCCAGGCGGCAGAGTTAACACTACCAAAGATCCTACACACTTTGATTCTTCACACGACCTATCGACGTAATCGTTCGATAGCAGTTTTCCCTAGGCAAGACCCAGCGTAAAAATACAAATAATATTTACGAAACAAACCAATTATACATCGACATAAATGCATAAATATACAAATAGTAAAACAATTACAATATACAAAGAGACAGAAATGTCATATCTTGAGGTAACAAAGCAAGGAAAAAAAATAGTACAATAGATGGAAATAGGAGGATATGCATTTCCGGCGTTACAAGTGCCTAATCGCGGCTGGATCTAAAACTTTTCTTATTTCGTTTCATTTCACTACGTAAATGTTTAAACCGTATCATTTTATTTGTTTGGTATTGGCTTCACACAAATGGTGTCTATTGTAAATCAAGTAATTTTTCTGCGCGCCGTTTCACTGTTAACTCTCATTTTTTAGGAATTCTGAAAGAGATTCCAGTACCCAATTCAACATTTGCCTAGATAGCTTTGAGAAACCTTGTACTGCTCAAGAACAGGCTGACCTGTCTACGTCACTAAATACAGTTATCCAGCAAGTAATACTGGTCCACACCTACCTCACCCCTCACACCGCCCCAACTTTCATATACTAATGCTCTGTGAAGGTATACGAGGATGTCAACAAAACTATTTCTGCATGGAAAAAAACTAAATACTATCTGCAGTTACGTATCAGAAGTAACTCCAGAACAGAATATATAAATGGAACAGTACGGCAAGAACTTAAACAATCAACGATTACCGCAACAGCTAGCTTGTGAGCAAATATATGACGGGCAATGAAATACCCCAGAATGGCATTACAATTTAAGCCCAAGGGAAGGAGAAAAATCGAATTACGTAATAAGAGACGGACAGCTTAAAAGCCTATTTCACTGTGTAAGGACGTTGTGAGACTAATGTCATCACACCTTACACAACGTATGAATAGTTAAGTGGTGCATCGACGCTTCTAATGTGATATGAACATTGTCGATGCGGCTGGTCCTTGTCGCCAGCATGGACACAACAGAGTAAGCCGTGTATCCTGTGTTGCGTGAGGAGCTGGACAGTGTGGAATAGGACAGTAAATGGTGTTATGAGGACTAATATGATCTCTCGATTAATGCTATATCGCAATGTAGACTGAATATTGTGAAGAATCAGACGAAAGTTTTTTATTGAAACGGACTGATGTGCTGAAGGATAGTAAGCTCGTTGTTATTCTGTACACGCCTACTTCAATTATTAACAAGATATCTGCGATTCTATCACTGACAAACCTTGATAACATTTTTACGGCTACCATAAACGTTAGAACTGAAACTGGGACAAAATCCTCAGAAATACTGTCATAAGAACCTCAAATACCTGGAAAAATTAACCCATGCGTCTTTACTGAGCATAATAGCTGCCTGAATATATCTGAAACCAATGTATAACAAAGTATAAGTTACTGTTATTCACAATTTTTACGTAGCTTATTTAATGGATAAGTCATACTTCACATGATCTGACAGCCTCTAGAAGATCAGCTTTTTCTGCTTGTATAGTTATAAATCTCTACACAGCTGATTTGAAGGTTGTAAGTATACTGTAAGATGTTCTCAACTGTTGATACATCCAAACAATTCCGTTCCTCCATCTACTGACTTCACCTTAATGAAAAAACTTTCTCAACATTATAATTATGTACTCCAAGTGTAAACATATATTGGCTTATCCTTAGAAATCCTGACATCTGAACTCTGTATTTCTTACAAATTCGAGCCATTTGTTCTGGACAGATAATACTGACTTCCAATTATCCATTGACACGTTTGATGCAAAAATTTTCACCCTCAAATATTTACTTCTTTTCCTTCTAAATAAATCAGTATCCTTTCTATACTTTCCCAGTAACCTAATTTAAAGACATCCACTTAAAAAGGACAAAACTCGATAACTGATGAGACCATTTTGTAAGATAAGTAATTTGGTAAGGTAAGTAACCAAACTGTTTTACACCACAGTGAAATTTTTCGATGGTTGGTTCAGGGTAACGATAAGCAATTTTAAAAATTTTTCTGCTTTCCATATCCAAATAACAATAGTTCCCTTTCTTTTGTAGTGAAATTATTGTATTCTTAATACAGACCTTCACGTCGCCACAGGTCTGATACTGCTCTCAGTTTTCTCTATTTGCTCACTACAAAAGTTCAGCTGAACCTAAATAAACGAAAAGTAAGCGTCGCTTGATGGAGCAGAGAGAAATTCTACCTGGATCATTGGTGATTTTCTTTATGAAAAGAAGAAAGGTGTTAGAGCTTCCAACAGTTGTATAATTTTCTTGACTGGAATCAATAAAGACAACCACCTAGTGTTAGAATGTGACAGAAGTCCTTACAGCAGGCACCGTCATATTCACAAAAGTCAGCAAGTTTTGAAGTTCTGATTGTGAAGATGGAAAAGCTTCAACACAATTAGCTCGGTATAAACGAATAAAATATCTGCAGCAGTTGAGACAGTGTTACATGAAATGTGTGCTGTACAGCCCACTTCTTCCAAGTTCTTCCCAAGTTTCGATTTTAAGTGACTAAACATATTGTTTTCACCTCTATGGTTCAGTCCAGCAAATTAATGTTACAGTTATCGCCGCAAAATGCTACGGTATTTTTTAGTTTTAAGATCCGTGAGCGCCGAAATGCATAAGTTGGATGTAGTCTCCGGTCTTTCATTTTGTGCAGTATAATTAGTGCAGCATAATTAGTTTAGTTTGAAAAGGGACAGTCCTATTTACCATAGTAACTTTCTGGTGGTTTTGGCCATAAATCTGAGAGAAGTTGCGGATTTTATAAATGTACTCGACCTTTGTAATACTATATTCCTTAAAACAGACGACAGATATTGTTCAGAGAGGTTACTTCATTTTTATGAGAGTAGCAGTGTGTGTTGGACAGTCTAGGAATGTATTTGGTTTGAAAAGGATGGAAGCGGACCTGTCGTCTAGTGAAAGCAACATTATTTAGAAAAGATTTTGTAGTAACATGTTTTGTGGAAAAACATTGAGGAAATGAGATGATATGAATGGAAGAATGACAGAAGTCAATTTATAAGGTAACCCAGTCTGTTTATATTTGTAAGTGTGCAGTTTCTTACTGTTATAACATTGCGTATGGTTAAAATTCGTTGTAGGAAACTTATAATGAAACATCGAGTTTTGTCGTATAGTTGAAACAAGTGTCAAGGGAGGCGGTTGTAAATAGGAGAGTTATTGAGAAATATTTTGGTAACTTGTCTAGGTGTGAGAACTTTATGAAAGGGCGTATTATTATCGTGCCTTAATAAAGCATAGTCAAACTTGAAGTCTTTGTTCTCTTTTACCAGTCGTGAAAGTTAGATCCCAATTTTCATTTACTTTCATGACTTTGTTTGCATACTCGCATTCCACATTGCGAGTTGTGTATTGAGAAGCAGTTTTATGAAAATTTGTAAGATACCGTCTTGTATTGCACACCTCAGTTATGGTAAATAAAATTTAATTTTTTACAATCACATCATTATCCTAATAGTTACAGGTTGCAGAATAGACGAATGCTCCGTGCGCACAGGTAGGCCAACAGATTTAATTATCATCTAAGATCATGTCCACTGTGAGGTGCAGTGATTGTAAGAGCGTATTTGTGAAAAAATATCAGTATCAAAGCCTCAATACCAGTAAAAGATTTCAGTAAAATTCTTTCTTGTAAATTTTCAAGCAGTTTTATCAGAAATTCAGACGCCTAATTTTTTGTCAATTTGCTGTGTAATAACAATAACAGTTCTGATACAGTGATTGTTTGTAAGATTAATGATAAAAATTTGCAATATTCAGGGCCAAAATTTTATTTGGAACTACTTTCTTTTTCAGTGCATATGCAAATTTAACTAAAACCGGATTGCTTTCTCGCAGACAAAATGTTTGTTGTACCGACTAGTCTGGATTCCGCATCATTGAGAGCTCCATATATTTCCGTTCAATACCAAATTTTCACATAGTTATGTTGCCAGATTTGGATATCAACATATGTTTCACACATTTCTAAAATACCAACCTGACACTTACAAACATGGGATTAAGTATAACCAGAAACTTCTAAGTTTTTATCCCTTCACGTGCATGAAAATACTGAACAACTCTAGGAAACAATTTCAGTGCTTTGTAGTTACCGTCATCAGCTGCTAGTTCGTAAAACGTAGTTCTTTAAATTTTTTAATTTTTTTTTCAAGTCCAAGGTGCAAATGGATGCAGGATGAGACACAAGAATATGTTTGATTATTACTGTGACTATTGTTCTTGTAACACTTAGTTCTTTAGCAACCAAGCAATCGGGGTACATAACTGAACACAATTTAATAGTGCAATTTAGTGGTTTAAATGTTTGGTGATGTTTCACAATTGTATATGCCGTTGTTAATTCAACGGTAGCAATGAGCATATCCTCTATTGCATCCGGTTTTCCACAAAAAATTCCTGAGTTCTAAATTGAATGCCTCTCCATGACAACTTCGTTTGCACTTTGGTGTCTCAGTATGATGACTTACGTCGGATTTCCCACCATGGCAAACTGAAAAACAACAGGAAGAAAGTTTGCAGAATGCTTCCCTATCTCTGTTGCCTATTTTTATGAAAGCCCATATTTCCGAGTATCCGTCACTGAAAGAACATTCACGTTTCGCTTTTGGCATCATAAAACAATGAGGACTCACACACCAAGTAACACGCATATGCACTGCAACTCTAAGCGAACTGACGGATCTTAAGGTAGTGGACAGTATGAACAAGTGAATAATGGTTGTTGTGGGGACGTACCTCCCTGGAGTTGCCCCTAACAATATCTCTGCTCAATATCTCTGCTGAGGTAGCTCAGATAACCTCTCTGGACCTGCAATTAGTTCGCTTTGAGCGATGTTTGTTGCAACATGCTTTGTACTTTGAAGGACAATGAAATATATTTGTATGGAATCATAATATACGGTATTTCCTACATTGTCATACGGCGTTGCAAATTGCAATTGAATAAAATACAAATGTTGTTGTGGTCGTGAGTCCAAAGACTGGTTTGATGTTGCTCTCCATGCTACTCTATCCTTTGCAGGCCTCTTCATCTCCTAGTACCTACTGCAACCTACTTCCTTCTGAATGTACTTAGTGTATTCACCTCTTGATCTCCCTCTACGAGTTTTATCCTCCACGCTTGCACTCCAGAACTAAATTGGTGATCCCTTGATGCCCCAGAACGTGTCCTACCAAACGATGCCTCTTCTCCCCAGTTATATTCAGTACCTCCTCATTAGTTGCGTGATATATCCACTTAAACTTCAGCGTTCTTCTGTAGCGCCACATTTCAAAAGCTTCTATTCCCTTCTTGTATAAACTGGTTATCGTCCATGTTTCACATACGTGCCTACACTCCATACAAATACTCTCAGAAAAGACTTTCTGACACTTAAATCTATACTCGATGTTAGCAAATTTCTCTTCTTCAGAAACGCTTTCCTTGCCACCGTCAGTCTACATTTTATATCCTCTCCACATCGACCACTCTCCTTTATTTTGCTACCCAAATAGCAAAACTTGTCTACTACTTTAAGTGTCTCATTTCCTAATCTAATTCCCTCAGCATCACCTCATTTAATTCGATTACAAAAAACTAAACATAGTGCAGGAGTATGCCATTGGTGGTTGCTTGTATGTTACATATTAATACATATTAATATATAGAACCAGTATAATATAAATCTGCGATCCTGTCACTTGAAAATCGGAACCGTAAGTCAAGATCGAGTCCTTTTTGGGACACCGGAGCGAAGAGTGAAAAATTTGGACATTCCCAAGTAATCAGGGCGTATGACAACCCCAAGTAATACTAAGCTGAAGTGTGAGCAAAATAGTGTTTGAGACAGTACGACGCTAATATATACATACATCAAAAAAAGTTTTGCATCACCTCGGTTCAGAGAGTTACCGAACCTGTACAAAAAACTGGAATAGAGATCAACAAACATCATTTTCGCCCTTTTTATTGCATGTTGCACCACCATACAGCGACACCTTCAAGGTGGGGGTCCAGATTGCTGTACACACCGTACCTCTCATACCCAGTAGCACGTCCTCTTGCATTGATGCATGCCTGTAATTGTCGTGGCATACTATCCACAAGTTCTTCAAGGAAATCCTGGTCCAGATTGTCCCAGTCCTCAAAGGCGATTCGGAGTAGATCCCTCTTGAGTGGTTGGTAGGTCATGTCGCCCGTAAACAGCCATTTTCAATCCATCCCAGGCATGTTCGATAGGGTTCGTGTCTGGAGAACATGTTGGCCATTCACAAAATGTGCACGATGAAGGCGCGAACTGTCGTCCAAAAAGACGAATGCCTCGCCAATATGCCGCCGATATGGTTGCACTATCGGTCGGAGGGTGGCATTCACGTATCGTACAGCCGTTACGACGCCTTCCATGACCACCAGCGGCGTACGTCGGCCCCACATAATGGCACTACAAAACATCATGGAACCTCCACCTTTCTGCACTCGCTGGACAGTGTGTCCAAGACTTCCAAGCACGTCTCCGACGACTGTCTGGCTGAAGGCATATGTGACACTCATCGGTGAAGAGAACGTGATGCCAATCCTGAGCGGTCCATTCGGCATGTTGTTAGGCCCATCTGTAATGTACTGCATGGTGTCGTGGTTGCTAAGATGTACCTTGCCATGGACGTCGGGAGTGAAGTTGCGCATCGTGCAGCCTACTGCGCATAGTTTGAGTCGTAACACGACGTCGTATGTCTGCACAACAAGCATTATTCAACGGGCTTGCGTTGCTATCAGGGTTCCTCCGAGCCATAATCCGTAGGTAGCGGTCTTGAACTTCACTAGTAGCCTTTGGGTGGCCTGAGCGATGTAATCGACAGTTCCTGTCTCTCTGTATCTCCCCCATGTCCGAACACCATCGCTTTGGTTCACTCCGAGACGCCTGGGCACTTCCCTTGTTGAGAGCCCTTCCTGGCACACGGTAACACTGCGGACGCGATCGAACCGCGGTATTGACCGTCTAGGCATGGTTGAACTACAGACAACTCGAGCCGTGTACCTCCTTCCTAATAGGTGCTGCTCATGCGTGGTTGTTTACATCTTTGGGCAGGTTTAGTGACATCTCTGAACAGTCAAAGGGATTGTGTCTGTGATACAATCTCCACAGTCAACGTCCATCTTCAGGAGTTCTGGGAACCGGAGTGATGCAAAACATTTTTGATGTGTGTATACACTTTATAGCAATACTAGGTCATGCAAATATTCTGTGCGAACTCTTGCAATAATGAAAAGCCACTCATCAGTTCTAGCTCTGCAATCCCGATTAACAGTTAATAAACGTCAAGTGCAATTCTTTATTTATTTATTTTCATTGAAGGATTTTTCAGAATATACACGGTGGTATTTTGGAGATTGTGGTACGTTTCTTGGAACTCGCCTCGCGAACAACGTAGGTAACACTTCCAGGTACCATTTAGACACTGAACGGCTGCAGCGTACGTTCTGACCACGGGAGGAAGGAGGGTTGGCTTTAACGTCCCGTCGACAGAGCGGTCATCAGAGACGGAGCACAAACTCGGATTGCAAAGAGGTGACGAAGGGAATCGGCCGCGCCCTTTTCAAAGGAACCCTCTATGAATTTTTGTGGAGTGATTTAGAAAAATCAAGATAAATCACAGAGTACCTGAATCAGTATGACGATGTGAACCCTCGTCCTCCAAAATGCGAATGTACTGTGATAAACGCAGTGCCTCCTTGCTCGGTATGTACTCTTAGTGTCGCAAGGGGAGCAACACGACCTGTGTCGTGCTCTTGTAGGACATTCGTAAACAATACACAAATAAAGGGTTATTACAAATGATTGAAGCGATTTCACAGCTCTACAATAACTTTATTATTTGAGATATTTTCACAATACTTTGCACACACATACAAAAACTCAAAAAGTTATTTTAGGCATTCACAAATTTTCGATATGTGCCCCTTTAGTGATTCGGCAGACATCAAGCCGATAATCAAGTTCCTCCCACACTCGGCGCAGCATGTCCCCATCAATGAGTTCGAAAGCATCGTTGATGCGAGCTCGCAGTTCTGGCACGTTTCTTGGTAGAGGAGGTTTAAACACTGAATCTTTCACATAACCCCACAGAAAGAAATCGCATGTGGTTAAGTCGGAAGAGCGTGGAGGCCATGACATGAATTGCTGATGGTGATCTCCACCACGACCGATCCATCGGTTTTCCAATCTCCTGTTTAAGAAATGCCGAACATCATGATGGAAGTGCGGTGGAGCACCATCCTGTTGAAAGATGAAGTCGGCGCTGTTGGTCTCCAGTTGTGGCATGAGCCAATTTTCCAGCATGTCCAGATACACGTGTCCTGTAACGTTTTTTTCGCAGAAGAAAAAGGGGCCGTAAACTTTAAACCGTGAGATTGCACAAAACACGTTAACTTTTGGTGTATTGCGAATTTTCTGCACGAATGCGTGAGGATTCTCTACCACCCAGATTCGCACATTGTGTCTGTTCACTTCACCATTAAGAAAAAAATGTTGATTCATCACTGAAAACAAGTTTCGCACTGAACGCATCCTCTTCCATGAGCTGTTGCAACCGCGCCTAAAATTCAAAGCGTTTGGCTTTATCATCGGGTGTCAGGGCTTGTAGCAATTGTAAACGGTAAGGCTTCTGGTTTAGCCTTTTCCGCAAGATCTTCAAAACCGTCGGCTATGGTACGTTTAGCTCCCTGCTTGCTTTATTCGTCGACTTCCGCGGGCTACGCGTGAAACTTGCCCGCACGCCTTCAACCGTTTCTTCGCTCACTGCAGGCCGACCCGTTGATTTCCCCTTACAGAGGCATCCAGAAGCTTTAAACTGCGCATACCATCGCCGAATGGAGTTGGCAGTTGGTGGATCTTTGTTGAACTTCGTCCTGAAGTGTCGTTGCACTGTTATGACTGACTGATGTGAGTGCATTTCAAGCACGACATACGCTTTCTCGGCTCCTGTCGCCATTTTGTCTCACTGCGCTCTCGAGCGCTCTGGCGGCAGAAACCTGAAGTGCGGCTACAGCCGAACAAAACTTTATGAGTTTTTCTACGTATCTGTAGTGTGTCGTGACCATATCTCAATGAATGGAGCTACAGTGAATTTATGAAATCGCTTCAATCATTTATAATAGCCCTGTATATCAAGCACGTTTCATTTCATAATACGCCGTTTACAGTTATAGACAAACGGGCCAAATTCACAGTAAACAAACAGTCCTGATAGTTCATGTTAGTAGAAGAGGCGGTTCAGTACGACAGATGCCTACAAGGTTGAACAGGAAAAGCTTGGTCCTATAAAGAGTAGACAAAATAATCAGGAAACTTATGTTCTAAGAAAAAGGAGAAGTATGTAAACCTGTGTTATACGTTTCTTGGCTAAATAATTCAGTTAAGGGTCATGTTATCGTAACTTTTGTAGCACAGATACAAATATTTTCGATAGTAGATGGATCAGCGTACAATACTGAATTCGCTTTTAGTAGATAATGTGTAATGTAATTTTAATCTCCCTACAAGAAAAGTCAATCTAAAACTGAAATTAACACTGTTTATGTTTGCTTAGTTACTTCCCATGACAAATGTTACATATCACATTATACTTCCTTTTTTTCTGTACTAGAAGAAAAGTATAACACGAACGTGATAACTTTTTGCAACAGATCATACTTGACAGATACGTATATGTTGAAAAAAACTTTTCTAAATGCCATCTCTCAAATATTCTGATTGTATCGGTAGCTGCACATCACACTTACATATTTTCAAACAATACTTCAAACCGTCTGGAAGTTTCAAATTTCATGCCGCATTTACATTATTCTTAAACTCAAAATTTCACATTTTTTTCCAAGAGTGTGAAATCCTTAGGAACGAACTGCACAACGGGATTGGAAGCTGTAGTGTGTGGAGGGCAATTCTGGCAGCATTTCCCAGTAACCGCGCACTGTTATGTCACAGCCGTTTGAGCACTGTGCCCGCGCGGCTTATTGCGCCAGATATATTGCGCATAGTTTGATTGGAATGCTTGTCCGAATGCCGCTGCCGAACTGCGCTCGCATTAAATGCATTCCATATTGGCAATAATTCGCGAATTCTCATTACGCCCACCGTAATTCTAATGAAAGCTCGTACTTGTGTTCATTTACTCCCAAGAATAGCGATATAAATCAAGTTCCCTCTTTTTTCGAACACTCTGAAGTGTCTCCAAACGCGATCGATTTATTGGTGGTTTAGCCTGGGCGTAATAATGATATACAAATGGCAGATAAAAACCTAGACTTTATGTCGGAGATATGACGGAGAAGTTTCAAAGGAAAATAGCTGAATCAGTAATAAGTTTACAAACTGTTGGTTAGTAAACGTACTGTTAGGTATAAAGACTTTAAGAGACGCCATTTATTACATTAATTTGAACTTAGGGACACTAAAATCACAATAACTGCCCATGTATCTTTCTTTAGGTCGTCACTATGTGGCCTGTTCTGTGTTTCAGCATAAAATTTCATTCAGTACCCATCGGAATTTCTTTGGTATAGTATGGTTATGAGAACCTTTGATGAGATATGTATAGTTCTATATCATTTTATTATATTTTTACCCTACTGAATATTAGTTTAGTGAATAATTGAGTCATTCCTTTAAACGTTCTTAACTCTTGCTGTTCTTAGTAAAAATATTTTGAACGCCCTCTCCAAGATGTAATTATTATTATTACTAATTTTTTCATTTTTTTTTTTTTTTGGCTTTCAGAATGTGCCCACGCAGCCATCTTAAGACTGGATGTGTTATACTATAGTTTGTTTTGACAAAGCCTGGTTGGAACTAGGTTTTATAGAAAGATTAGTTTAATCTTCTGCCGACGAAGGAGTCATTAGAGACGGAGCGCAACCTAGAATTGTAGGTAAATGGGTGGAGTGAGGAAATGAATCATTTTCCTTGCAGAGGATCCACACCAGTATTTGCCATACATAATTCAGGGAAAACATGGAAAACCTAGTGTATATGGACGGAGGCTACATTGTTCCATTTTAGAGACAAGTAAAAAATCTTTTTCAGACTTTCCTTATGCTCCAAGCCTCAATTTTGTGAAAGATACGTATTTCAAATTTAAAGAAGACTGGATAATATTTAGAGGTTGCGCACTTTCATCAGTTTTGCAAAAATAGGTAAAAAATTCGAGTTTTCAGTGTTAATTACTTTTATTGGAAAAACTAGCAATCAAAACGTCAGAATAACATCAAAACTAGATCGTAAGATTAATATGTAATATGACAGGGAAAACATCTGTTAGTTTGTTAATAATCATCCAACTATGCAATCCCTCCTTCTGTTTACCTGGTGACGTTAATGAAACGCTCGATACCGTGAAACAAAAGTGTTTATTAGAGCATTTCCTCTTTCTACGGTATCTTTGACCACACTGAGTGTGTCCACGCGGGTTCTTTGACAATCACTGCATTATTCTACGACATCATGGATCCCAAACAATTCAAAGAACGTTTTTGTTCTATTAGTAACGAAATAGCCTTCAAAGCCTATGTTTTTGCCCTCTAATCTTGTTAGTTCCCTTTCCTGCGCATGTTTGTTTTCTAAATTTTTGGTCACACAATGGCATGCTGCAAAGTAAGGCCTCAGTTTTTTTTTGTTTTTTTTTTTTTTACGTGAAAACTTACAAAGGGATTAAACAAAGCAAACTCTACTGCATTCTATAGCCTTATTCTTAATGTCTACATATTTACGAGTATTTCTCAACATAATCACCCTGGCGACTAACACATTTCCCCCAACGAGAGACAAATTTGTTAATACCCTCACTTGTGAATGTTTGACTTTGTTGACGGGACCACAACTTTACATTTCCTTGCACCACTTCATGTATATCAACGTGAAATTTCCAAAGTGCTCTTTCAGTTTTGGCACAAGCTGAATATGGGATGGGGCCAAGTTTGGATTGTATGAAGGATGTTCAATGACAGTCAACCCAAGGGGTCGGATTGGTGTGAATGTGACAGCGCTCGTATGTGCTCTGGCATTGTGATGCTGAAGGAGAGAGGCTGCTCCACGTGTGGACGAACTCTGAATTCGACAGTCGAGTACAGCACGCTGTTTCTCACGCACCGGCATAGTCACGTGACACACTGCCATGTTTACCGCTACAATTAAGAGACCTCTTGCGGAGAGAATGCTGCTAATACGTAAGCGTGAACAATAGAGATGAAGAACGTTAATAACGTGTGTTTCATTTAAAAAGCCGTAAATGTTTTCAAATAAAAAACTAGGCGGCAATGCTTCTCAGAAAACCTTCGTACTTCTGACAGGAACCAAAGATGTCCCTTGCTACTGTGAGAGTATTTTTTAAAGTCTGCATCTGGTAAGTGCTCAAAGGCTGCAGTAAATCCAAAGCATTCTTTGGAGCCCATCGACTTACGGCTCCCTCGTGCCAAAGGCGAACATACTTGCTACTGTAATTCTTCAGGCTTTCGTTCTCTGCCCTTTCCAGCCATAGGGCTTAACAATTTTATTTTTATGCATTTATTACATTTGTCTTGCTATACAGTGCAAGTTTTCTTTGGTTCTTTAACATTTTACAACGATTTTTTTGACCAATTTTGAAATGAAATTTGTTCTTTTAACTAATTTTACATTGCAGTTTATTCTTTAACATTTATAATTCATATTTTAGCTAATTTTCAATAAAAGTAATTTCTTAATTTTAGAATAGATATATTTTTGCAGTTTTTAATTTTTAGAAAGGAAACTAGGTAGAACCAAATCACAGGAAAGTGAAATAAAAAGAGCAATAACAGAAACAATAAAACAGTAAGAGGAGGTTATACTCGAAACAGGACGTTGGATGATATCCGTATATAGCGGTATTTTTCCTAGTGGTTTGTTACATGTACTTGTACATTACATTTTGTGTTTAAAATCAGTTTTCTTTTTTTTTCGTTTTTGTTGATTAGAGTCCAGATTGAGGGAGGGGGGAGTGGAAAGGAGCCGTGATTTTATTTGGTATGTTCTGTAAGCGGTTGGTGGTTCCTTTAATGGGCCATGTTCTTGTGTATAACGTAATGTATGGTAGTGTTTGTGTTTTACTAGTGTGTTCTTTCGTTTAGGTGCGGGAGGATGGTGGTATTTGTTGTGAGTGGTGACAAGATGGGCGCGAGATCGGGGTGCGTCTTTGCTGTGTTGTGTGCGATTGTGTGGGACAGTGTTGTGTATTTGAATTTAGGTTTCCTGTGATAACGTCTTCCATGGTGGTCTTTTCTTTAGGATACGATTGCCTTATCTGGCCCTCACCTTGGATAGTCCGGTTTGTAATGGTTCCACTCTGGTTGCTCCATAGACTTCGTTGCTGGGTGATATGTAAGGTAGCCTGGCAATACTGCGTAGGAGCCTACGTTCTGTGCTGGACAGTCTTTTCGCATTTGGTACGTGTATGCCTCCCAGGGGTGCTGCTGCGTACTCTAAGACAGGGCGAATGAAGGTTTTGTATGTGTGTAGTGCGGTTTGTGTGCTGCAGCCGTGGAAGCGTCCCTGTACCTGTCGTATTAGGTTTCGTCTGAGTCTGGTTTTCTTAAGGAGGTGCTTCAGGTTGGTCTTCCAGTTGAGATGTCTGTCTAAGTATACTCCTAGGTACCTGGCTGTGTGGTTTAGTTGTAGGGGGCTGTTCCAGAGTGCTAGTCGAACGTCGTGTTTCTTGTTTGTTACGTGTCTGTGTCTGAAGAGGACTGTCTGTGTCTTGCTTGGGTTAGGTCGTATCCTCCATTTTGCCACCCAAGTTTCTAATCGGTGAAGGTATGTAGTTGTTTTCCGTTGCAGTGTCGTTGTGCGTAGTTCTGTACTCCAATAGGCCGTGACGTCTGCCTACAGTCCTATTGCTTCGTGGGGAGTTGTTATGGTAGGGTCCACAGCTCGTGGTCGTGCGGTAGCGTTCTCGCTTCCCACGCCCGGGTTCCCGGGTTCGATTCCTGGCGGGGTTAGGGATTTTATCTGCCTCGTGATGACTGGGTGTTGTGTGATGTCCTTAGGTTAGTTAAGTTTAAGTAGTTCTAAGTTCTAGGGGACTGATGACCATAGATGTTAAGTCCCATAGTGCTCAGAGCCATTTGAACCATTTATTGTTATGGTAGGTATGTCGACAGTGCAGAGGGTATACAGAAGTGGGGACAAGATGCCACCTTGAGGGGCAACAGCTTGTGGGATAAAGGCCTCTGACACCTGATTGGCGACATGCACCCTGCAGGTCCTGTTGTGGATGTATGTTTTGATTAGCCTTACTGCTTTTGATGGGATGCTCATGCTGATCATATGAACAGCAGGTCCTGATGCCATAGTTTGTCGAAAGCTCTTTCTATGCCCAGGAACACTGCGAGTGTGCAGTGTCCCCTGTTGAACCCTTTGGTAATACTCTCTGTCAGTTTGAGGAGTGGGTGGTTAGTAGAGTAGTTGTGTCTGAATCATGCTTGTGTGAGGGGAAGTAGGTCTTTTGTCTCAATGTAAGTTCTTAGGCGGTCAGTTATTATTCGTTCGTAGGTCTTTCCAATCACGTCCAGTAGGGATATGGGTATGTATGATTTTGGGTCTGTCCTAGGTTTGTCATGTTTGGGGATCATGATAGTCTTTCTTGTTCTCCAGTTTGTTGGTATTGTCTCATTGCGTAGGCAGTAGTTAAAGATGAGGGGGATTAGGGTGTGAAAGGGGACTTTCTGTGGGTGAATGGGTCTTATATTCTGTCCTGGGGCGGAGTTGTGTCCTGAGAAGATCGCGTCTTCGATTTCTGTGTCCGCGATCTGTTTGGTGAGGGCCTGCTCTTCTTCAGTTTCAATTGTTGGGGAGTTTAGCAGGGTTTCTAGTTGCAAGTCTACGTGTTGTCTGAATGTGTTATCGAATCTGTTGTCATTTGGAAACGAGTATACTACTTGTAATGTTTCTTCGAAGGCCGTTGATTGCTCAAGGGGGTCTGTTGGAGGTTCATTATTTACTATGAAGGTGTTAGTGTGTGACTGACGTTGTCCTGTGAGTGTTTTGAATCAGTTCCAGGACTTGCCCCCATCCCTACAGGGATGGGGGCAAGTCCAACTTACTGCATGTGTCGTACCATTGACTTTGTGTTGAGATTTCAGTCATTTGATTCTAGCATCTAATCTATTCCATTGTCTCTTTAGGTCTGCGTTGTCAGCTAGTCTCATTTGTCGCTGTAGTCCCTTCTTCTGTCGCATTAGGTCTAGTGCTGCTCCTGGGATGGCGGGTTTCCTGTACTGCTTTGGTAAGGGTTGTTTCGAGTTTATTAGTGATCTGATGAAGGTCGTCTTCGTCAGTAATGATTATTGGCGTGGATAGTTCGTGGTTGAGTATGTCCTGGTATTTTTCTCAGTCTGCTCTCTTGTATTGGCATATTATTTTTCTGTCGGTTTGGGGTGGATAGGGCAGTTTAGCGGATATGGAAAAGAGGATGGGTCGGTGGCTGCTGTTGATGGGAGTCTCCGGGGTAGGTGAACTGAACTGTATAAGTCGGGGCTATGCAGGATGTGGTCTGGGCCGGAAGTTCCTTCATATAGTGTGAGTCAGAGGATCAGGCGTGTGATCACGAGATGAAACAGCCTGCGCCAGTTTCCGAAGTCTACTCTGTCACCAAGCCTATGGTGTCTCACACTACAATCTCCTGCTAGGATAGTGAGGTCAAATGAGGTGATGTAGCCAGCCGGTGTGGCCGAGCGGTACTAGGCGCTTCAGTCTGGAACCGCGCGACCGCTACGGTCGCTGGTTCGAATCCTGCCTCGGGCATTGACGTGTGTGATGTCCTTAGGTTAGTTAGGTTTAAGTAGTTCTAAGTTCTAGGGGAGTGGGTTAGGGCTCGGGAGTCTGGGCTCACAGGCTCAAGAGGGTGGTGCCTGCCATGACGGTGAGGAGGGTACTAAGGTTCGTGGGAGCTTATACAACTTCTCCAGGAGCAGCTCTGCTAATCATAATGGGGCTCTGTCCATTAGATATAAAGATTAGGGAACAAGCTGCATGGTACTGGGCCAGAAAGGATATTATCACCAAGGTAGAGGAAATTATGGGGGCACCAGTCAGGGAAAAAGGGGAGATAAGGGAAAGGGGCGTAGATCTATGGCAGGAGATATGGGAGTCGGACGAAACTGGTAGAAGAACTTTTCAGTTCCTACCAGATGTCAAGGAAAGACTGAAAATGAAGTATTTCGAGCCAACTCGCGAATTGTTCCACTTTCTCACCGGTCATGGCCCATATCCGACTTACCTAAGTCGATTTGGGAAAAGGGCGACGCCTGCGTGCGACTGTGTCGCACCGGAGGGTACTCCTGACCATGTGGTTTACGAGTGCCCCCTTTCCGATGATGTAGCCGGGACATTGAGACGACAACTACCAAATACAAACACCTATGACCTTTTAAGACAAGAGGAGACCTCTCAGAGACTGAATACGCTAGCAAACGAGGTATCACAAAAAGTATTAAAAACTTTTTTGAGAGACCTTCATGCCTAGATAAATATAAATCACCGATTGCGACCACCGCCCCAATCCCGTACCGCCTGTTCGTGGATAGGTCGACTTTACAGTTGGAATCCGCCACGACCAGGACCAGGGGGACTGGGGTGATCCCGAACTGAGACAACGCACCGATTATGACGTAGAATAGGAAGTAGTTTTAGTTAATTAGAATAGGATAGTAAGTTAGGAACCTGCAGCGATAAACTATCCCTTGCCTGCCCTGTGCCAGGGCCACGCTCATAGGGATTAGCTCCATGAGCAAGGCATCCAAGTAGGTTTACATTATTAACACTGGCACAACTGTAACGCTGCAGGCAGTTAGTACTAACCTGTTGTAGTAACTATAAATTATGCTAACTAGTAAAATAAGTAGTCTGCCTAGTAATAATCGTAGAACTGTCTGTAGTTAAGTAAAATGTAGAAGCTGCTATTGTATGAAAACTAGAAATATAGGACCCACTAATCACTAACGTGGTGGGTCATTTTTGTATAATTATTATGTTATGAAATAAAGAATTTAAAAAAAAAAAAGTTCTAGGGGACTGATGACCTCAGATGTCAAATTCCATAGCGCTCAGAGCCATTTCAACCATTTTTTTGAGATGATGTATCTTATGAATTGGCCGTGCAGAGCCGTCCCTGGGGGGTTATACACGCATGCTATTTTGAGGGTTCGTCTGTTATCTCGGTCGCAATGGCTTCTGTGTTGTCAAAGGCAGCTGGAAGGGTGATTTGTTTGGCCACTCCTCCTCTGCCATCCTGCCTATCTTTCCTATGTGTATTGTATTTGGGAGGGTCGCATTTGGCTCCATCTTTGATCCATGTTTCTGCGAAAGCATATGCATGTGCATCTGTGTGGGGCGCTCGGTTTTGATTCCTTTCGCGTTTGCGAAAAGGAGGTTCTGGTAGCCTGTTTCTCTGACTCGTCCATGGAGGTGACGGGGTTGGGTGGGGTTGTGCTTTTCTGGTTTTGTACGTGCGTTTGTGATTCGGGTTGTACGTGGTGTGGCAGGTCTTGCGGTTGACGGGGGGGGGGGGGGGGGGGGAGGGGGCGAGGGTAGGGGAGGGGGGTCGTGGTGTGTGATCACCGTGTTCTGAGTGCCAGTGTGTTTGTGTTTCCGGGTCCCATCTGTCTGTTACAGTGACACGGAGTGTTTTACTCACTTACGTTGTGAACATGCCCTTTTGGAGGAGTCGTCTGGTTGCACTGCGGTCTTGTAATAAATCCACCAAGATCGTTGTGATGAGCCCGACTAGGTCATCCTTAACTACTACTTCTTCTGCGAAGATTTCTTCTGTTGGGAGGGGCTGTGGGCCATCAATTGTTTTGATGGGGACCAGGCGCGGCTCCAGTTGTTCCCTCTGATCGTTGGTTTTCCGACCGACATCCGTGCATGATATGGATCTGCTCTGGAGTCGTAGTCGTCACCTCAGGACAAATCTGTAGTGTCTGGTGCTTTGTCTCGTGGCTGTTTTCTCGTCCCCACTCCTGTTTCTTACGAAATCTCTAAGTGTTGTGCGTTGAGTTTTCAGAAGTTCCAGAACCGGATCCCAGGCTGTGCTGAGCTGGTATCCATTGTCACGGTTTATGAGAGTCTCTGTGATCTTGATCTTGATGGACTCTAACAATCCCAATATCTAGGGATCTCTGTGACAATGTAGGGGTCATTCTAGTTCATCGAGTGACCGAGCTCTAGACAGTGTTCTGCTATGGCTGATTTGGTTTCCTGTCTGAATCTGGTGTGCCTCTGGTGTTCTTTACACCTGATGTCCACAATCCCAGTGGTCTGGCCGATGTATGAGATCCCACACTCCCATGGTGTGTTGTAAATGCCTGGCATCTGTAACCCCAGGTCTTTCTTTACATTCGCCAACATTGTCCAAACATAGTGGGTGGGCAAAATACGCTCTCGATGTCATGTTTAATGAGAATTCTACTGATCTTAGCAGAGATCAGGCTGTGGTCACTTTCTATTGGTTTATATGCAGGATCCTCCAGAACATGTTGCACCTTTCATCATACTCTGCCTTCTTTAGGATGACTGTGGCCCCACGGATAAAGTGGACAAAATCACCACAACTCTGCTGGAGCAGACAGGCCTTCCTGAACAAGTCATGAAACAGCTGAATTCCAAAGCGCCAGTACTATCTGGACCGTATGGACTCCCCAAAGTTCACAAGAATGGGATCCATCTTCGACCTATTGTTGCCAATATCGGCGTGCCACCTATCCTACTACAAAACACCTAAAGAACGTGCTGGCATCACAAGTGGGTAAATGTGTGCACCACAATCGGGATTAAGAGGACTTTCTACAACGGCTGAAACAACTACACATTGTTGACTCTGACATAGCGGTCAGTTTCGAGTGCTCAAAACTCTAGTCCACAGAGCACATACTCTGTCAGATTCCAACAGTTTGGCGATGGAAACAGAACACTTACAGTCGGTGTTCAGCAAAAATGGCTTCTCATCTAGAGACATCTAGAAGGCACTTCGACCTGCCAATCATCCACAGGATCCAGAAGAAGAACCAGAAGAGGCGAAGAGAGTGACATACTTGCCATACGCAGGATCGCTCTCTGCTAAGATCAGCAGAATTCTCATGGAACATGACATCAACAGCTTATTTGGCCCACCCACTAAGATTGGTACACCAGCGATCAGAGGAACCATTAGAGCCGCGTCTAGCGGGCGCGGACCTCCGAGGGAACAGGACCGACTAGCGAGCGCCCAGCACCTTGCAGGCATGAATACTGGACGCCATCCGCCCAAGGATGCATCTGTAAAAGACAACGAGTTACGCCGTCGAAATATCGTGCGAGAACGACGCGAACATCCGGCAGAAGTCCCGTTTTTCCAAAATGTCGTACTTGAAACTGTCAATATGTGCATTCTGTTTCTTTCAATTAAGTTGTCGTTGAGAATTATTCAGCTGTTTAGTGAAGAGGAAAATTTGAGGTGCATTCATTCTTTGCCATCCATCTTGCTTGATGCAGAGTCCTTGGGATCCTGAAACTGATGTTTTTAGACCAGCCTCCTAGATGAAGGAATGAGAGCTGTAATAACTCTTTGCAGTCTTCTGTTGGATGACTTCCTTCTACTAAGACAGTTTGTATTTAGTAAACCATTTTCAATCGTTGTTCTTATAGAACGTCTTGAATGGTGCTTTTTCATCCAGCACAGCTGTAGTCTACAGATTTGGAACTTCCGGAAAAATCTGGATGTCAGGACTACTTTATGATATGGTATATTTTTTAAATACTCCATTCAATCTTAGTTCATGAGTGTCATGGTGACAAGTCAATCACAAAAATGTTATTCCCCAATACCCTCCAGTTCTGACACTGTCCTGCAGCCCAAATCGTTCCATTTCCCGATAAACTGCTTCAGGCAGCGTCTCACAAGTGCCTTTCACGGCAACAGGTACCCCAAGTAAATGCTTAAAACCTTTGCCAGTCACTAGATTCGCAACTCCATTTTGCGAAATTTTGATACTCCAGTCGGCAAATAAAGGCTACAGTTAACCATACCAGCGCAAGGCCAAATGAGGAGGATTTTCATAAAGTCACTCATCGACTTTCTTTGTGTTTTACTTTTACTGAGCACACGAGTTCGGTAAACAGTACCTGGAGATACAGACATTTTGGAAACATCGTGGCTAAGCATCCTTGCAGTCGATGTAAATGAGACACTGGTCTGTTGGATGGGGAGCTGTCCTCGATCCCAAGTGGACATGAGTGTCTGATCAAGAAGTTTTAATCTAGGGCTTTTTATGTTGCTGGAAGCCAAAATACGGCTTCTTAGTCACTAGGTGCTTATGATGGTGGAGACGAGTCCTTCAGTATGACTGTATTACTGATTTAAGTGATAGATTTGTAATGTTTATTGTGACATGAATCTTTTCGTTCTTCTTTTACACTCTCAGCTCTTATTTTTGACCGAGCGAGGTGGCGCAGTGGTTAGACACTGGACTTGCATTCGGGAGGGTGATGGTTCAATCCCACGTCCGGCCATCCTGATTTAGGTTTTCCGTGATTTCCCTAAATCGCTCCAGGCAAATGCCAGGATGGTTCCTTTGAAAGGGCACGGCCAACTTCCTTCACCATCCTTCCCTAATCCGATGAGACCGATAACCTCGCTGTCTGGTCTCCTTCCCCAAATAACCCAAACCTCTTATTTTTGATGCGAGAACCTTGTCTACTGTACTCTTTCACGAACATATACGACCACGTTTTTCTGTCCTAAGAAATTCTTGACGTCCTTGTGATATACTAGACGTGTCCATCACATTTTTCCATTAAATGTAAAATAACTCCGGGAGATCACCTTTTTAACTCTGTCGTTTCACGTTTGCTTCATCCGCCTTTCTCGATTTCTTTTTACCAAGATTTTGGTATTCTTTGTGCAACTTCTTTATACTAGCACGGTTATTCTTCTTCGTCTTAACAGGGATATTTGCATTCCTCCACACTTCCTGTAGCTTATCAGTGGCAGATTTAGTAGCATCCGAAAGTGTTTCTTTCATTTCCTTGCAACGGTAAAGAAAAACTAAAAGTACGAGGGCTATCCACAAAGTACATTACGTTTTGGAATTAAAAATAAATAAAGTATTGGAATTTTTTTTATTATATGCAGATGAAAGCCACACTTCAATACTACTTTTCTACATAGTTGCCATTTAAATTAAGGAACTTATCGTAGCGATGGACGAACTTGGAAATTCCTTCGTCGTAAAATTCGGCCGCCTGCGCGCTTCTTGAAGCTGTGCGTCGTCATCAAAACGCAGCATAGCCAGCCACTTCTTCATTGCTGGGAATAAGTGGAAGTCGCTCGGTGCCAGGTCGGGACTGTAGGGCGGATGAGGAAACAATTCCCACTTAAAAGATTCGAGAACTTCACGAGTCGCATTTGCCTTGTGGGCCCGGGCGTTGTCGTGAATCAGCAAGATCTTTGAGCCGAACTTTCCCCTGCGCTTGTTTTGTATTGCTCTTCTGAGGTTGTGCAGAGTTTGGCAATACCTTTGAGATTTTATTGTAGTGCCTCTTTCCAGGAAATCCACAAAAATCGTATTTCTACCGGGTTACTGATTAACCACGTGGTTGAAGGCGCAGGCGGCCGAATTTTACGACGAAGGAATTTCCAAGCTCGTCCATCGCTACGATAAGCGCCTTAATTTAAATGGCAACTATGTAGAAAAGTAGTATTGAAGTGTGGCTTTCATCTGTATATAATAAAAAACATTCCAATACTTTATTTATTTTTAATTCCAAAACGTAATGTACTTTGTGGATAGCCCTCGTACTTTCTCCTTTAAACGGTGCCGAGCTTCTGAACCTGAAAGAAATATATGAGAAGCACATTAATGCAACACACTTCAGTGTTAAAAATTTCACTAGTTTGAGAGGAAAGCAATCAGTGTGTGCGACCCCAAATATTAACCAGTCTTCTTCAAATTCGACATATATATCTTTTACATCAATGAGACTCTAGGTGTAAAAAAAGTCATATGAAAACCACATCATTGGAAAAACGAAATCCCCAATTACAAGTACAGCCTTTCAGATTTATAGATCCTCCGCTCCTTAGAAACGATGTCACACTTTAAGAAGCGTTCTTGAGAGTTACAGTTTTAGCTGTGGTGACGATATCTAATTTCCAGAAATCTGCTTTAGTTTTCTCGACCATTTTCTTCTGGAATTTCTGAACATCGCAACTCTGAATAATATTTATTCTACCGCGTAGTTTGGATTTTAAATTAGATTTCAGTAAACGCTGGTTATTGTCTCAAAAGGGAACCAGATTCCTCAAGGTAACGCTACCATTCCACATGATATTGAAAATAACTTGTCTTGTGGTGTTGTGCAACCTACAGTCAACAGTTAAACACTATTCAACTGTTGTATGCTATGTATTAAAAATGTTAATATTCAACTTAAAGCGCAAGCATCGGTGCCATAACACAGAACAGAAACGCAGTAGCATTTGAAGGAAGCATTTGAAGGAAGGATTTAATGGCTGCCCATGTGTGTGTTATACTGTCTAAGAGTTCTCTTGACGCGGTTAACGGCCGACAATTTTTAACTCTTCGTGTATGATCTACTTTCAATTATCTGATCCAGTACGCGTTATGGAATTATTTTTTACTGTTTTTGTAATGATACCCTTCTGTCACATATTAGGAGCCAAGGGCTCCTAGATATCGAGTAGACGAAAACTGAGGAACAGGAAAGCAGCACTAGTCGGTAAAATCAGCTTATGTCTGTTATCATCAAATGGCTCTGAGCACTACGGTACTTAACATCTAAGGTCATCAGACCCCTGGAGCGTAGAACTACTTAAACCTAATTAACCTATGGACATCACACACATCCATGCCCGAGTCAGGCTCAAATGGTTCAAATGGCTCTGAGCACTATGGGACTTAACTTCTGAGGTCATCAGTCCCCTAGAACTTAGAATTACTTAAACCTAACTAACCTAAGGACACCACACACATCCATGCCCGAGGCAGGATTCGAACCTGCGACCGCATCGGTTTCGCGGTTCCAGACTGTTGCGCCTAGAACCACACGGCCACTCCGGCCGGCCCCGAGGCAGGATTCGAACCTGATACCGTAGCGGTCGTGCGGTTCCAGACTGAAGCGACTAGAACCGCTCTGCCACATCGGCCTACCTGTTATCATCGCTTCTGTCGTATCTACCTATTCAGCCTCTTTATACTCTACTACCGATACTTTGAGGAAATTAGGATCAACAACAGTCCACAGCCTGGTTGGAGTCCTGGCTGCGAATACATGTAAGAGAGCAAGTCGCATCACCTGAAGAAGACGGCTGTGTCGTTGTCGAAACTGTATGTAAAACTGGAAATACGAACAGAGCTGGGCGCTCAAAAGCAGATCGTCAACCAATAACGCCGAGGAAAGCTGAGAGACCACATAACTTCATTCTAAGGGGAGGAGATGTTTCACAACGTACACAAGATAACCTCCTCCAGAAGGAAGATCATCGACTGGTCGTCACTTCAAAAGGACTTCATCATCTCCAGCTTCACTCGTCGGCTTCACTCTCTACAGATCCTTGGAGATGAGCTGTCAGTATGACATCATCGCAAGCAGAATCATTTCAGCTGAAAACGTCTGCAAGCCAGCAAGCAAAATGTCATGACTTGCACTAAAAGCCGAGAAGAGATGCGAGGATATGTACTGTAATAAGTTTCACTGACAAAATTCTGGACAACTACATAGAATAGAACCTTGCTAAAAAGCAAAATTTTGAGGTCACTACAAAAATGCTGCCAATAGACTACGTCAGGTTCGTGGAACCTGTTGTAGCTTCGCCCCCACCCGAAGCAGCGGAAGAGGTTCATTGTGAACTCGTAGAGCACTTATTAAGGTACCAATGCTGAAACTCAACATTTCCAAGAAAGAGCAAATGACAGTGAGGAATCAACAGGAAGGTAAGGAAACGGTAAATCTAGCCGCTGGCAAGGACAACGTCAAGGTGCTGATGTCACGATTGGACTATAATAAGTAGATTTTCGATACTTTAAATGACTTTGTCTGCCGGCAAATGGATGTCTATTTTACGAATAAAATCGAGAGGAAGGTGATGCATCTTCTGAAAGAGGCTTGTCAAGTAACACCATTAAAACAGAATCAGCAGTGGCAAAACGTCTATATTGCATTGCTAAGGTAAGCAAGGAAAGAATTCCTCTGAGACCCATAGTTAGTGCTCTTGGTGCATCTACATACCAGCTGGCGACAAAATGCTTGAAATGCATTCTCAGTAAGTATGTGGGCAAGTGCGAACATCACATTTGGAATTCCGCTCGTTTTGGGCACAACCTCGTTCAACGGCGGCTCCAGGACGCGGATATTATGGCCAGTTACGATTTATTATCTGTCTTTATACGAGCCCCGATTCCACGACTCATAGGGGAAAAGTCCGATGATTGTTTCACTGAACTTCATAGTCACATGTAAAAGAAGGCAACGGTGTAAGTTGTAAAAGGTATGCATTAACCGTGTGTTTCTTATTAAGATACAGCCATTCGCTGTTGACAGTTGATGCACCGGGAGAAGTACTGTCTTCACGCATGTAGTTGTTTCTTCTTTAAAACAATTCTGCTCGTAAGAATGCCTTTCACTGCTCCACGTTATAGACAGAGGGATGCGCTGGAATTATGGTAGAGTCACTGTTCCACTGAAACAGTAAGATACTTCGCTTTACATAGCAGAAAAGACTACCGAAAGAATTTTGCTGTACAAAAATTGTTTTGTTACAGCCAAGCGATATCTGATTTAACATAAATTATGCCACCTGGCACAAAGGCAGGCGAATAAGCATCAAAATCAGTCTTAACATTTATTTGTATTTTTGACACTTTCGGATTCCGAGAAAGTCACACTGATCCATACCTGACGTGTTTTAGGAGGAGAGCTAACTTGTACACTTAGTTAATGCTATTAAATCCCAGACTGCAAATGATTTTGGCAACGCTACTAACAGTACTTACAGGATTATGGTCACTTCAGCGTACCAGTATTTCTGTTATTCTCTCTGTAATATAATTACGACAATTCACCGGCAGATCTGTCGCTGACGACATGGCACTTTATTAATTATTTTCATTTTTTATTCTTGTTACTTTTTACGTGTGCCAGCACCTTATAACACAAAAGAGGCAATGGCTTTCAGATTAATCTGTGCACGTTAGGTGCGGGAGGAGAGGAAAGAACAACTAATTTGTCGGCTTGACACCGACAACCACACTAATTGAGCGCATCGGTATGCATTTGTACCTACCAAAATGTGTAATGTAGTTTCGTCTCATGCGAAGGATTTCCGCTTATATCATACGTATGAGTGAGAATTGTTATTACAAAACATTTTCCTGAAAGCTTGAGAGAGGCCACCTGAAATTTCCTACAGGCTTGTGATCTAACCAATAACAATTTATGGTTTTCATTCATGTGAAAACAGTGGTAGTGACGTCATACATTCACTGTGTGCCTCCTAGACCTGTACATGACAGGAACTTCCATTATAACTACCCTGTGAAAGCTTCTGGTATAGTTCTGGTGAATTCTCTCCTTGTAACGCAGAAATGTAGTAATGTATAAATGTATCCTCCTCCATTTCTCTTTTTACTTGCATCTGATAATGATAGTAACAACTAAAGTCTTCACCTAAATTTAAAAAGAAGAATTTCTCGCCACCCGTAAGCGTATTTGAAACAAACTACGTATTTACTTTGTACTCCACTAGTAAGTTAGATAGAGCAATTGAAAGAACACTAGGGAGACGGACGACTTTACGTTACACAAGGAAGGATGTGAATTGCTTACGGCGGGAAGACAATGAAATAGCCGGAAGTTGTATGGGCGTGGCCTTTGCACAGGAACACAGAAAACATCTCCACTGTTCTAAAGAATTTTCGAGTAGGTAGATCTTTCCCTCAGTATAAAAACGATCAGAACAGGTGCATCTGTACTGGTCTGCTATGCAATAGATCGAGATGCCGCACAAAGACATAAAATAGCCCACGGGTACTTAATCTTTCAGGTTAAGAAGTATTTATTTTAATTGTGATCTAAAGAAGGTAATAGAGGACAACACTTAACGTATGAGATCCCTCTGTTCCAGTTCATATGTTTTCATTCATTTCCAAAGGTTCTAATGTGATTCACGAGCGCGGAAGCACATGTTCTGTGATGGGAGGGAGAGGGGAGGGGACAACCAATGTGTTGGCACGCTCGGAAGATTAAGTCGCCCTTCGGCTGCCTGAGAGGCAGGTCACGTACACAAACTCTCGACAAGAAGTTCATTTTCTGATATAATATAGTACTTTTAGGGTACTATGGCTTTTCGAACACTGCTCGGAATGTGCGAAACAACACGTGACTAGCGACAGGTTATACCGCAAATATTACACGCAGTAACGGGGACGAGTAGGAAGTTACTTTGAAACTGTGAAAAAGTATAATTTCCAACTGTGCCGAGTATCAGAACTATTGTATGATTTCGACGTATGGCTTGGCGCTTTTGCGGTTTCTGACGTTCGTGTCTTCAAGGTTAAACCGCGCAGGTACCTGACTGGTCGCGTGAAGAAACCAGTGAATCCCAGTCCTTTAGTCCGTTTGTTATGTGCAGACGCGCAGGAATATAGTTTATGATTATTGTTGAGAGACCTGCGTAGCCATGCAGAAGTGATTAATTTAAATGAAAAGTTCTTTGCATATTATTTTTCCGTGTTGTGATTGTGTTAAATACATACTGCTTGATATGGATTTTTGGAGTCCTATAAATGGCTAACCCGAGTAAACTTCTGTTTGCAGTGAGTTCTTGTTTGGGGAGAAGAATTATATTTAATTTGACTGACGAAAGTTTCGTATCAGGCGCGCAAGGGAAGACGTTCGCCTGATGTCGCTGTCTATCGTGTTCTCAGGTCTTAAACAATGAGTGCCGACAGCAACTGTAACCATCAGACCATTGCTGTTATAATTGCTGTTTATTAGAGCCCAAAGCTCCTCTCAATTACAATCGAAGGTTACTGTATTTCTGCTATTTTTATTCGTGGCTAACCAACCCAACTTCCGAGATCAGTATAATTATTGTTTTGATAACTACGATGTGTGCCTATGAGAGCGGTTAAACAGGGCTATCTTACCTCTTCAACGATATAATGAAATTCCGGGGTTACTGGCGCTCGCGGTATTTCCCAAACGTCAGATGGATTTTGACATGATATCCGCCCTTGTAAAAGGGCAATCAAGTAACTGATCACTGGTATCCAACAGATACGATTCAAATACATTTACGTTTACATCTTGGTATCAGCGTTAGCACGCTATCGGCCACAGAGACAGTCAGGTGGGACTGATTAACATATTTTAAAATCCTCCACCGAACCCGCTAAGCTCCACCCCCTCCCCCTTTTTTTCAGTCTCAGATTGACACGAGCAATCGACGTCTATCTGACTGATTGCTTCAGGTGGACGTGTCTTTCTGCATCGTAACGAAAAACATTAACTAACGAGCTATATACAAATTGTAACAGTTGTTCATAGAAGAAAAGAATTGAGCCGTAAACTTTGGTGACTTGTTCCAAAGGTGTGACTGAAGAAAATAATCTTGTCTTTAGGTCGTAAATTAAAAACAGTTAAGATACACTAGTGATACAAAGCAAGTAAGTGAAGTAGCTGTGATTATACGAAGTAAACGTTTTTACACAACAAGATAAATTATTGCAACTAAAATAAACCAAACTATTGCATTTGAGCAATAGGAGTAATTTACATTGCCTGGATGGGATTACGAGTACTGTCTGCAGTTAGAAATGACGAGTAAGGGAACTGTATGTGGTCATTCAGTACAATGTTTAAGCTGGTGGACATATGTTTATTAATTTCCATTATTTTAAGATAGTGATGTAATACTTCATGTTTCACCTGGTAACTATGGCCTTCTTTAAGTAGGTAGTCCGCAAAAGTAGTATCCCCTCTTATAAGCTTGTGTGGTATTCTTTCGAGCGGTGGCATATTGTCCTGCCAGACTGACTTACATAGAATTTACCACAGTGACAAGTAACTTTGTATACTTTACGCTTTTCCAAAGCTAGAGTGTTGTCGTCAAAAATTTGTCCACTGGTGTCGTGCACCTATATTTACGTTCCTGGATGTAAGCTTTCTGGTTACACCTTCGAGAAATTTTCTGTGTAAGGAATTGTGCACCATTTATTGTATTCTTGAAGTGGTGGGTCGAGAACAGGGCAAAGAAGAGCGTACACCTGTTGTTTCCGATTTTTGTTCCTATGGATGCCACTAGGTTAGGAGGGTAGCCATCGTCTGATGCTATTTGTTTGACTGTACTTCATTCCATTTGGAAGACTACTTTGTCCGCAGAATAAGTTGTTTGCGTTTCTAGTCTCTTTTCGTACCAGTCTCCTTACTTACATTTATAAATTCTCATCGTTTGATTCAACGTCTGATTTTTAGAAATTATGTCCAGTATTACAAACACTTATAGAAAGTCAGAGCCACCGCTTTATTCGCAGTGGCATAACAGGTTTTGTGAGGAGTAGCTTCCACGAAATAATTCCTCTAATGTGAAGAGACTTGTTCGCGAATTCCTGGGAATAGCTCTACTAGTTTTTTGTTGTTTTTTTTGTTTTTTTTTTTTTTTTGGTCATCAGTCTACTGACTGGTTTGATGCGGCCCGCCACGAATTCCTTTTCTGTGCTAACCTCTTCATCTCAGAGTAGCACTTGCAACCTACGTCCTCAATTATTTGCTTGACGTATTCCAGTCTCTGTCTTCCTCTACAGTTTTTGCCCTCTACAGCTCCCTCTAGTACCCTGAAAGTCAGTCCCTAATGTCTTAACAGATGTCCTCTCATCCTGTCCCTTCTCCTTATCAGTGTTTTCCATATATTCTTTTCCTCTCCGATTCTGCGTAAAACCTCCTCATTCCTTACCTTATAAGTCCACCTAATTTTCAACATTCGGCTATAGCACCACATCTCAAATGCTTCGATTCTCTTCTGTTCCGGTTTTCCCACAGTCCATGTTGCACTACTATACAATGCTGTACTCCAGACGTACATCCTCAGAAATTTCTTCCTCAAATTAAGGCCGGTATTTGATATTAGTAGACTTCACTTGGCCAGAAATGCCTTTTTTGCCATAGCGAGTCTGCTTTTGATGTCCTCCTTGCTCCGTCCGTCATTGGTTATTTTACTGCCTAGGTAACAGAATTCCTTAACTTCATTGACTTCGTGACCATAAATCCTGATGTTAAGTTTCTCGCAGTTCTCATTTCTACTACTTCGCCGGCCGCGGTGGTCTAGCGGTTCTAGGCGCTCAGTCCTGAACCGCGCGACTGCTACGGTCGCTGGTTCGAATCCTGCCTCGGGCATGGATGTGTGTGATGTCCTTAGGTTAGTTACGTTTAAGTAGTTCTAAGTTCTAGGGGACTGATGACCACAGATGTTAAGTCCCATAGTGCTCAGAGCCATTTGAACCATTTGTCTTGAACTTCAGCCTACTCTTCATCACTACTATATTGTGATCTGAGTCTATATCTGCTCCTGGGTACGCCTTACAATCCAGTATCTGATTTCGGAATCTCTGTCTGCCCATGATGTAATCTAATTGAAATCTTCCCGTATCTCCCGGCCTTTTCCAAGTATACCTCCTCCTCTTGTGATTCTTGAACAGGGTATTCGCTATTACTAGCTGAAACTTGTTACAGAACTCAATTAGTCTTTCTCCTCTTTCATTCCTTGTCCCAAGCCCATATTCTCCTGTAACGTTTTCTTCTACTCCTTCCCCTACAACTGCATTCCAGTCGTCCATGACTATTAGATTTTCGTCCCCCTTTACATACTGCATTACCCTTTCAATATCCTCATACACTTTCTCTATCTGTTCAACTTCAGCTTGCGACGTCGGCATGTATACCTGAACTATCGTTGTCGGGGTTGGTCTGCTGTCGATTCTGATTAGAACAACCCGGTCACTGAACTGTTCACAGTAACACACCCTCTGCCCTACCTTCCTATTCATAACGAATCCTACACCTGTTATACCATTTTCTGCTGCTGTTGATTAGGTACAGAAATACTATTAGTGACACACGAAAATTTGTGCCGGACCGGAACTACACTCCTGGAAATGGAAAAAAGAACACATTGACACCGGTGTGTCAGACCCACCATACTTGCTCCGGACACTGCGATAGGGCTGTACAAGCAATGATCACACGCACGGCACAGCGGACACACCAGGAACCGCGGTGTTGGCCGTCGAATGGCGCTAGCTGCGCAGCATTTGTGCACCGCCGCCGTCAGTGTCAGCCAGTTTGCCGTGGCATACGGAGCTCCATCGCAGTCTTTAACACTGGTAGCATGCCGCGACAGCGTGGACGAGAACCGTATGTGCAGTTGACGGACTTTGAGCGAGGGCGTATAGTGGGCATGCGGGAGGCCGGGTGGACGTACCGCCGAATTGCTCAACACGTGGGGCGTGAGGTCTCTACAGTACATCGATGTTGTCGCCAGTGGTCGGCGGAAGGTGCACGTGCCCGTCGACCTGAGACCGGACCGCAGCGACGCACGGATGCACGCCAAGACCGTAGGATCCTACGCAGTGCCGTAGGGGACCGCACCGCCACTTCCCAGCAAATTAGGGACACTGTTGCTCCTGGGGTATCGGCGAGGACCATTCGCAACCGTCTCCATGAAGCTGGGCTACGGTCCCGCACACCGTTAGGCCGTCTTCCCCTCACGCCCCAACATCGTGCAGCCCGCCTCCAGTGGTGTCGCGACAGGCATGAATGGAGGGACGAATGGAGACGTGTCGTCTTCAGCGATGAGAGTCGCTTCTGCCTTGGTGCCAATGATGGTCGTATGCGTGTTTGGCGCCGTGCAGGTGAGCGCCACAATCAGGACTGCATACGACCGAGGCACACAGGGCCAACACCCGGCATCATGATGTGGGGAGCGATCTCCTACACTGGCCGTACATCACTGGTGATGGTCGAGGGGACACTGAATAGTGCACGGTACATCCAAACCGTCATCGAACCCATCGTTCTACCATTCCTAGACCGGCAAGGGAACTTGCTGTTCCAACAGGACAATGCACGTCCGCATGTATCCCGTGCCACCCAACGTGCTCTAGAAGGTGTAAGTCAACCACCCTGGCCAGCAAGATCTCCGGATCTGTCCCCCATTGAGCATGTTTGGGACTGGATGAAGCGTCGTCTCACGCGGTCTGCACGTCCAGCACGAACGCTGGTCCAACTGAGGCGCCAGGTGGAAATGGCATGGCAAGCCGTTCCACAGGACTACATCCAGCATCTCTACGATCGTCTCCATGGGAGAATAGCAGCCTGCATTGCTGCGAAAGGTGGATATACACTGTACTAGTGCCGACATTGTGCATGCTCTGTTGCCTGTGTCTATGTGCCTGTGGTTCTGTCAGTGTGATCATGTGATGTATCTGACCCCAGGAATGTGTCAATAAAGTTTCCCCTTCCTGGGACAATGAATTCACGGTGTTCTTATTTCAATTTCCAGGAGTGTAGAACCCGGATTTCCCGCTTATCGCCTTAACCCTTTCGGCTGTCCGTGAACATTTCTGGGACCGATCAAAATCCCCATATGCCGCACCCTGCGCATCCCCTATTCTTCGCAACATTACTTGGATTCCCGCAATAGGGAGAAACGTACTATACGTTCAACGTTACGATTGTCGTTGTTTTACATGTCGAGGCTCGTAAATCTAATTTTTACAATGTCTGTATCTTCAGACATACACTATGTATCCGGACACCTGGATGAAAATGGCTTACAAGTTCGTGGCATCCTCCATTAGTAAAGCTGGAATTCAGCATGGTGTTGGCCCATCCTTAACCTTGATGACCTCTTCCACTCTCGCAGGCATACGTTCAATAAGGTGCTGGAATGTTTCTTGGCGGAGTGTTGCACTGAGGAGAGGTATCGATGTCGGTCGGTGAGACCTGGCACGAAGCGGACGTTCAAGAACACCCCAGAGGTGTTTTGTAGGATTCCGGTCAGGAGTCCGTGCAGGCCAGCATACTAAAGAGATGTTATTGGCGTTTAACCACTCCGCCACGGACCGTGCATTATGAACAGGTGCTTGATCGTGTTGAAGGATGCAATTACCATCCCCAAATTGCTCTTCATCAGTGGGATGCAAGAAGGTGCTTAAAAAGTCAATGTAGGCCTATGCTATGACAGTGCCACGCAAAACAACAAGGGGTGCAAGCCCCCTCCATGAAATACACGACCACATCGTAACACCACCGCCTCCGAATTTTACTGTTGGCACTACAGACGCTGGCAGATAATGTTCACCGGGCATTCGCCATAACCACACCTTGCAATCGGATCGCCGCATTGTGTACCGTGATTCGTCACCCCAAAGTTTTTCCGCTATTCAGCCGTCCAGTGTTTACGCTCCTTACACCAAACGAGGCGTCGTTTGGCGTTTACCGGTGTGATGTTTGGCTTATGAGCAGTCCCTCGACCATAAAATTCAAGTTTCTCACCTCCGCCTGTCATAGTACTTGCAGTGGATCCAGAGGCAGTTTGGAATTTCTGTGTGACGGTCTGGATCAGACTGTTCCAACCGAGCTCCAGGCAGCCGGAGCGCTCCGGAGCGCTCACTGCGGCAGCTCGGAGCCCGCGTGGAGGGGGAAAGCGAACTCACTGCCCCCTGGCCGCATGCAGTCGCAACTGAAGCAATAATCCGTGTTCAATGACAGCTATGACTAGCCGCGGGATCCCTGTACCTCTATTGGAGGATACCTTTCTATTCATTGAGAGGGATGGTCGTCCACAGTGTCTTGTATGTCATAAAGTAATTAATTCTGCGAAGAGGTACAATATACAACGACATTATACACGTCTTCACGCAGCGCACTACGATCAGACAGAAGGCGCTGCACACTGATAATTGGTAGCCAGGCTTAAGAACGACATACCGGGAGACGTAAGTTTAAAAACGGTTCGTAATACGAAGGGTATCAAAACATGCAACATAGTTCGTGTTCTGTAATGCGTTTATAACTTTCAGGTGAATTAGAGTGGAGAAAACACTACTGAATCTGCAATGCGAGCAAGCTACAGGGTCGCTCACATGATTGCGACGAGTGACAAGCTGTTTTCGGTGGGACCACTCGTAAAATCGTGCATGGTAGCAGTTGCAGAATGTTTGTTTCCAAGGGAGGCGTAGGCAATTGAAGGGGTTTGCCTGTCGAAGCAAACAATGTCTCGTCGAATCCTGGACATGGCAGCGGATTTAGAGACACAGCTGAGGAAAAAGGCGGAGGGCTTTGTTGCATTTTCGCTAGCGCTTGACGAAAGCGCCGACATATCGGAGACTGTGCTCAGCTTGCAGTCTTTGTGCATGGTGTCGACATGGAGCTGCAAGTAACTGAAGAACTCTTGGATGTGGTACCACTCGATTACACCGCAACAGGACGTGACAATTTTGAAGATGTTTGTGAATCAGTGGACAATATGAATTTTCCGTGGGATAAGCTCCATTCTGTGGCGACAGACGGTGCACAACAAATGATCGGGCGTCACCAAGGTTTTGCTTCTCGTTTGAAAAATAAACTTAGGGACGAATTCGGGAAAGACATTTTGACTCTTCATTGTTTTACTCACCAAGAGCCACTGTGTGCTGAAACAGTAGAGCTAGGTGGCGTAATGAAAGACGTCGTGAAGTGTGTGAATTTTATGCGGCGTCACGGTATGAATCATCGCCAATTCAAAGGATTCCTGAAAGATATGGAAGCGGAGTATGGGGATATACCTTACCACAGTACAGTTCCTTGGCTGAGTCAGGGAAAAGTTCTTGATGTTTTCTATGCCATTCGTGGGGAAATATCCCCTTCTCTTGAAATGAAAGGGGAAGAAATGCATTGTCTGAAAAACATAAAATAGATATCAGACCTGGCGTTCCTAGGTGACATAACTATGCATCTGAATAATTTAAATCTGTCATTGCAGGGCAAAGGGCAGTTAATCGTTGACATGCACGACCAAAGCGTTCATGGAAAAGTTACGCTTATTTGAGAGGCAGACGAGTAATGGACATTTAATGTTCTTCAGTCGTCTTGCTTCTTTAAAACTACCTCAAGGTACTACTTTCGGCGATTACCGAGCAAAGTTAAAGCAGCTCATCACGTCGTTTGATACGCGATTCCGAGACCTCACTAGTTTGGAAATTGAACTTACGGTGTTCACCACTCCTTTTTCAGTTTCCCCCGATTACTTGTCATCGTCACTTCAATTGGAGATTATTGATTTGCAAAATTCAACTTTGTTGAAAGAGAGGTACTACAACACGTTGGATTTATCACAATGGTATCGTTCATTACAGCAAAAAACATTTCCCAAGGTTCACAACAATGTGGCTTAGATGTGCATGTTTGGTTCTATGTATTGTTGTGAGCAGTTTTTCTCAGCAATGAAAAGAGTAAATAGTAAGGAATCATCATTTCTTCAGGATGCACTAATGAAGGCCATCCTCCGTATTAAAGCTGCGAACACTTTGACACCTAATATTTCCGATCTTGTACTGAAAAGAAAATGTCAAGCTACAGAGGCCCAATAAATTTAGTACGCAATTTCTTGTAAAACAGTTGTTTCTTATTTATTTCCTGAACATCGTATTTCCTGGTGTAGCATGTCGCCACGTCTTAGCAGCTAAGACTATGAGGTTGTCGATCTTGTAAGACGCAGCTGGCACATCAAAACGCTTGCCTTGCCGCCTGCCATGCCACGCGCCGGCCCACTCGAGTGGTCACAGCGAGCGACACGGCTCCCTGGAGCAGGGAGCGCTCCGCGGCTCACAGCGGAGCCGACGAGCTGGAACAGCCTGGTCTGGATAGATGTTTGCCTATTACACATTACGACCCTCTTCGACTGTCGGTGGTCTTTGTCAGTCAGCAGACCAGTATCGGAAACAGTGGAACTAGAGCTGTTTAGGAGTGTTGAAATCTCACGTACAGACGTATGACACAAGTGACACGCAAATCACATGACCACTTTCGAAGTCCGTGAGTTCCGTGGAGCGCCCCATTCTGCTCTCTCATTATGTATTGTCGCTTATATGGAGTACCTGGCAGTGGGTGGCAGCGCAATGCACCGTATAAGAAAAACATATGTTTTTGGGGCTGCCCAGACACTTTTGATCACATAGTGTACAAGCATGGCTGAAGGAACAGACACTGTCAACATAACCAGTTCCTCTAAGTCTGACGCAAGAGCACTGCTCAACTCATTTCTTGACAGTATCATTAGAAAGCTTTTTTTTAAGCAATTGAGGTATGTCAGTCTAAGCACAAAGTCAAAAGCCACTACTCAGCTCAGCGCTGGGAGCTAAACAGTGGTTACAGGCAGTTGTTAGCAGAGTGCCTTATTTCACGTACCTCTGTATTTTCTGTCTTTAGTATCGGTATTGTGGCAACACTGCTGGTAGCCACATTCGAGTGCAGCAGATACACGTTTTAACTTCTGATGGAAGCTATACATAAATAAACATTATAAAAAGGTTTTTGTGTTACTAAAAACTGTAAGTAGATAATCATACGAATTCATGGACCTGGGACGTTAGACGACACAATAAAATTTCAATAAGTGTGTCCACAAAAGTCGTGCATCTGACAAGGGAACCTCCCCATCGCACCCCCCTCAGATTTAGTTATAAGTTGGCACAGTGGATAGGCCTTGAAAAGCTGAACACACATCAGTCGAGAAAACAGGAAGAAGTTGTCTGGAACTATGAAAAAAATAAGCAAAATATACAAACTGAGTAGTCCATGTGGAAGATACGCAACATCAAGGATAATTTGCGCTCCGAAGTGCTGTGGTCCCGTGGTTAGCGTGAGCAGCTGCGGAACGAAAGATCCTGGGTTCAAATCTTCCCTCGAGTGTAAATCTTACTTTCTTTATTTTCGCAAAGTTATGATCTGTCGTTCGTTCACTGACGTCTCTGTTCACTGTAATAAGTTTAGTGTGTTTTGCGACCGCACCGCAAAACCGTGCGATTAGTAGACGAAAGGACGTGCCTCTCCAATGGGAACCGAAAAAATTTGGTCGCAAGATCATAGGTCAACCGATTCCTCCACAGGAAAACACGTCTGATATATTATATACGACACTGGTGATGCCATGTGCGTCACATGACAGGAATATGTTGTCGACCCACCAAACTTGTACACTTGGCGAATGGGTAAAAAGATTCTTCTACCTTGCCCGATTTAGGTTTTCTCGTGTATGTGATCATCACTCCCAAAAAAGTTTGTCACATAAACTGCAGCAAATGAATGCCACAGTTTCACAATCGCACAGTTTTCTCTGTGCTCTGTCAAAACATGTTTTTAACGTTTTCAAATTTTTTCGTGTGTAGTCCGTCAAATCCTGCATATGTCCAAGCATATCTGAACATATCCTGGAATTTTGGAGAGCGAAGTTGATTATGTGTGAGTGCTTGAACTTTGATAATTGTCTGAAAATAAAAAAAATAAACCTTTTACTCAAGGGAAGACTTGAACCAAGGACCTCTCATTCCACAGCTGCTCGCGCCAACCACGGGACCACGGTGCTCCTTAGCTCATACAAGCCTTGATGTTGCCTATCTTGCACATGGGCTACCCAGTTTGTATATTTTGCTTATTTTTTTCATAGTTCCGCACAACTTCTTCCTGTTTTCTCGATTGATGTGTGTTCAGTTTTTCAAGGCCTATTCACTGTGCCAACTTATAACTAAATCTGACGGGGGTGCGATGGGGAGGTTCCCTTGTGAGATTCTATTGATCTAAAGTCGATTATAAGCCAGAAAGTAGCCACAGGTAGATCTTAAGCTACCAGCATATTCATCAATTCAAAATTACAAAGTGCTTTATCATCAGGATAAGAGTCAAAATCTTATTTAAAATCTATCTCTCAACTAAATACATTGAAAAGTAGATAATAAATCGGATAGCTTCCAGAAATGTGTCTTATGCGTAGCATACTAAATGTCGTTTGTTAAATTTGTTAGCTTCCAGTTTCCCATACTTGGCGCGTGCGTGAATCGTGTGCAGTCTTCGCTGTGTTAATCGTTGCTTGCTGGTAGATACATGTGGTGTATTCTTTTCGGGCTCATCTGCAGTTGTTTCTCTGGACGAAGGTCTCTGGGGCGGGTGGTGGACCAGCCAACACCGATTTTACGCGGACACGTTTTGCACCATGTCCGTACTTTGAGATCGAACAAAAGGTTCTAGCTGGTTCTATTCAGCTCTTGTCTGAGCCATGGTGTCGTTGTAAGGAGGAACTTCAGCTGCTCTGATGTATACTGAAAGATAAGAAAAGTGTTTGATGGTTACGATCTGGGCTTGTATGAGAAAGCTTATAATTCGAATTGGGTCCTGCATTTGTCTGTGCACGAGCGACTGAAACCAAAGTAACATTTTCTGAGTTTCGTTTGGTGAGCCATATTGATCTTCACGGCTGTAACTAGCCATTGTCAGCAGTACGGCGGGACACACAGTTTTAATTAGTATGTTTAGAATCTGTTTTTACGTACACTGCATTTGGTTCCTAAACGAGCTAAACAATTGTTGTTGTTGTGATCTTCAGTCCTGAGACTGGTTTGATGCCTCAGAACATGTCCTATCAAGCAATCCCTTCTTCTAGTCAAGTTGTGCCAAAAACTTCTCTTCTCCCCAATCCTATTCAATACCTCCTCATTAGTTATGCGTTCTACCCATCTAATCTTCAGCATTGTTCTGTAGCACCACACTTCAAATTCTTCCATTCTCTTCTTGTCCAAACTATTTATCGTCCATGTTTCACTTCCATACATGGCTACACTCCATACAAATACTTTCAGAAACGACTTCCTGACACTGAAATCTATACTCGATGTTAACAAATTTCTCTTCTTCAGAAACGCTTACCTTGCCATTGCCAGTCTGCATTATACATCCTCTGTACTTCGACCATCATCAGTTATTTTGCTCCCCAAATAGCAAAATTCCTTTACCACTTTAAGTGCCTTAATTCCTAATCTAATTCCCTCAGCAAAACCCGACGTAATTCGACTACATTCCATTATCCGCGTCTTGCTTTTGTTGATGTTCATCTCCTTTCAAGACACTATCCATTCCATTCAACTGCTCTTCCACTGCTTCAACTGCTTTGCTGTCTCTGACAGAATTACAATGTCATCGGAGAATCTCAAAGTTTTTATTTCTTCTCCATGAATTCTAATACCTACTCCGAATTTTTCTTTTTATCCGTTCTTATTTGATTAAAGGATTCGTCGCGTTTTTGTGGGTTTTAGTTATTGTTTTGTGATGAAAGCTTTTGTCTTGTCATGTTATTGGTACCTGGAGTTTCTTGTAATAATGATTGCGTATATTCAAGTTATGTGATTGTTCTTTTGGTTTCCAATAATTATCAAGTAATGTGAGATCGTCTAGTATTTAATCATGCACCTTCCCATCATTAAATGAGAAGTATATATGTACAACCGTTCTCTTAAAGGAACCGTGTGGCCATGCTCTGATAAAATTATTTAGTAAAGGGGGTCCAGCTGGGATAATTTGTCCTCAGCACTTCACTTGTTCACTAAAAAATATTTTTCACATGGAGCATTCATTCAGTCAGCGAAATTCTTTTGTTAGGAAACTTAGTCAGTGCCTAACTTACCCTCTGACCGAAGTAAGTGCCGCCTATGTTACAGTAACGAAGTTAGGTTGGACTGCGTTATAATAGTATTTTCATGGGCTAACATTTAGAGAGACAAGAAGGAAATTTTAGTCAGGGTAGAATTCAGTACATATATTTTTTGTCTTTCCGCTTAACTGCAAGCACAAACCATCTACAATATGAATCTCCGTTTCTCCTTCTCAAGCAGTGCCAGACAGTGCGAGAAACATTTAACGCAGTCGTGCTCCTCCTAGTTTGTTCCGAGACGATCCGCTGAGACATCCCAGACCGCTTGTCGGTGGAAGGAATACCTGCTCATTAGTCGTCTTGTGTCCACTTGTGTGAATTCTCCTCCAGTCGGTTACACAGAGTTCTGCAAGATTTAGATTTCCCCGGGGCACCTTGTCTCCACGAAACTGTCTGGCGTAACGTTTCTCAATTAACGCAGTTTCGATGTCGAGCAAAAGCCGGTGAATTCGAGAGGTCGTTTCACTTGATCAAACTGCTTCGTATCTCTTGTTTCAGGATTAATCGTTAAGTTGTCATAACGGACACCAGAAGTAATATAAAAGGACGGGGAATTCTGGAAAAAAGAAGGCATAAAAATTTGTCATTAAACACATCTAAATCCGACTACATCTGCATCTACATCTAAGTGATTACTCTGTTATTCATAATAAAGTGCCTGGCAGAGGGTTCAATGAACCACCTTCATGCTGTCTCTCTACCGTTGCACTCTAAAACGGCGCGCCGGAAAAACGAGCACTTAAATTTTTCCATGTGAGCCCTGATTTCTCTTATTTTATCGTGATGATCATTTCTCCCTATGTAGGTCGGTGCCAACAGAATGTTTTCGCAATCGGAGGAGAAAACTGGCGATTGAAATTTCTTGAGAAGATCCCGTCGCTTCGACAAACGCCTTTGTTTTAATGATTGCCACTCCAGTTCACGTATCATATCTGTGACACTATCTCCCGTATTTCGTGATAATACAAAACGAGCTGCCCTTCTTTGTATTTTTTCGATGTCATCCGTCAGTCCCACCTGTTGCGGATCCCACACCACACAGCAGTACTCCAGAATAGGGCGGACAAGCGTAGTGTAAGCGGTCTCTTTGGTAGACCTGTTCCACCTTCTAAATGTTCTGCCAATGAATCGCAATCTTTGGTTTGCTCTACCTACAATATTATCTATGTGATCGTTCCAATTTAGATTATTTGTAATTGTAGTCCCTAAGTATTTAGATGAATTTACAGCCTTCAGATTTGTGTGACTTACCGCGTAATCGAAATCTAGCTGATTTCTTTTAGTACTCATGTGAGTAACTTCGCACTTTTCTTTATTCAGGGTCAATTGAGACTTTTCGCACCATACCGATAACTTGTCTACATCATTTTGATCATTTGATAACTTTACAAGACGATAAATGACAGCATCATCTGCAAACAATCGAAGACGGCTACTCAGATCGTCTCCTATGTCGTTAATATAGATCAGGAACAATAGAGGGCCTATAACACTTCCTTGGGGAACGCCGGATATTACTTCTGTTTTACTCGATGACTTTCCGTCTATTACTACGAACTGTGACCTTTCTGACAGTTGCACAACTGAGGCGATACTCCGTAGGCACGCAGTTTGATTAGAAGACGCTTGTGAGGAACGGTGTCGAAAGCCTTCTGGAAATCTAAAAATATGGAATCAATTTGACATCCCCTGTCGACAGCACTTGTTACTTCATGAGTATAAAGAGCTAGCTGTGTTCCACAAGAACGATATTTTCTGAATCCGTGCTGACTGTGTGTCAGTGAATCATTTTCTTCGAGGTACTTCATAATATTCGAATACAGTATGTGTTCTAAAACCGTACTGCAAATCGACGTTAGTGATACAGGCCTGTAATTCATCCGATTACTCCTACTTCCCTTTTTGGGTATTGGTGTGACTTGATCAATTTTCCAGTCGTTAGGTACGTATCCTTCAGTGAGCGAGTTGTATATAATTGCTAAATATGGACCTATTTTATCAGCGTACTCTGAGAGGAACCTGACTGGTATACAATCTGGACCGGAGGCCTTGCCTTTATTAAGGGATTTAAGCTGCTTTGTTACACCGAGGATATCTACTTCTATGTTTCTCATCTTGACAGTTGTCTTGATTGCAATTCAGGAATATTTACTTCGTCTTCTTTGGTGAAGGAGTTTCGGAAAGCCATGATTAATATGATTTAGTGACACTGTCATCAGTGACTTCACCGTTGTTATCGCGCAGTGAAGATATTGGTTGTGTCTTGCCACTGGTGTGCTTTATGTAGGGCCAGAATCTCTTTGCGTTTTCTGCCAGAATTCGAGACAGAATTTCGTTGTGGAAATTGTTAAAAGCATCTCGCATTGACGTACGAGCCACATTTCGAACTTCTGTAAATCTTTGCCAATGCTGGGGATGTTGGGTGCTTTTAAATTTGGCATCCTTTTTTCGTTGCTTCTGCAACAACGATCTGATCCGTTTTGTGTACCATGGGGGATCAGTACCATCAATTGCTGTTGATAGTATCTCTTTGAAAACATTCCACAGCTTTTCTACACTTACATGATCAGATCGAAAGGAGTGAAGACTGTCTCTTAAAAAGGCGTTAAGTGCATTTTTATCAGCTTTTTTAAATATATATACTTTGCGTTTCTTTTTGATGGCTGTAGGTGTTAAGGTATTCAGCCTGGCAGCAGCTGCCTTGTGGTCCCACATCCCTGTATTCAACACTCACTGTTTGTCCAGGATTATTTGTTGCTAAAAGGTCAAGTATGCTTTCGCAACCAATTACGCTTCAAGTGGGCTCATGAACTAATGGTTCAAAATAATTTTCTGAGAAAGCATTCAGTACAATTTAGGATATGTTTTATGCCTGCTTCCGGCTTTAAACGTATAATTTTTCCAGCATATCGAGGGTAGATTGAAGTCACCACCGACTATAATCGTATGAGCGGGGTACTTATTTGAAATGATACTCAAGTTTCCTTTGAACTGTTCAGCAAGTATGTCTTCTGTGTCGGGGGGTCGGTAAAACGATCCAATTAATAGTTTAGTCCGATTGTGAGGGGTAGTCTCTACCCATACTATTTCACATGAACTATCTACTTGAATTTCGCTGCAAGGCAAACTGACAACAATAAATACTTCACAACCAACTCTATTTAATCTATCCTTTCTGAACACTGTTAGATCGTTTGGAAAAAGTTCGGGTGAACTTATTTCCGGCTTTAGCCAGTTCTCTGTACCTACAACTTCTTTAAACAATCTGACAAGAATAAGCCAGATATAAGCTGTACAAGTGCTGAAACACACAGCAGTGAAGAGGAAATTTGTGAGGCAAGGTTCTTATTGTTGAATAAGATCGTAATTATATACTAACAAAATCTGAAATTAGCATGTAGTATCATCAAGTGCGATTAAGGTCTTCAACAACTAAACTATCCTATTCGTGGATGTCACTAGTGCTACTTTGAAAAGATACAAAGGTTCGAAACTATAAAATGTTCCATCACACACTACTGAGATACATAGCTAGTGGACTGGTATGTGTGATGGTCGAAAGGAGGAACCGACTACGAGTCTACATACGGCACTACAGTGACACTCAGGGCATTCCTGAGAACCATGGTGCTAGACAAGGCTCAGATTGAGGCTCCCTTGTAACAATTAATCCTGACAGTGAGAATTTATGAAGCTGCAAGACGATGGAATACAACAAATACAAAACAGTTTTGGGGAAACGTGAAATGGAGTCTGAGACAGGAATGGAGGTAGAAAGGATAGGTGAGCAGTCAACTAGTTCTTAAAAATCCTTAGAAATATCCGGAAGTAGGTCTCCACAACTGAAATAAAAAGAAGCTTCACCTAGCGGAATAAATGTAGGAAGGCATTAATGAAGAGCGTCATGTTCATCAGTGTGGATCAGTGGCAGCCAGTGATGGTATACTGATGTGCTACAACACTCTGTAAACATCGCACTAAAATTATGCCAGTTTTCTTCGAATGAGAGCCAGAAATCTCACTATAATTGCGTCATTTCTTTTCAGATGCTTTCTGACGTGCATACAAAACGAACAAGAACATATTTCGCAGCGACTTCTCCGTGATAACTGGAAACCAATGTGGGGTACGGACATGACAGCCAGCAGCACAACGATCAACTCAGAAGAGAGACGCAGCTGTCAGTTTTTGACTGCGCATGCCCTGGTGTGACTTCATCCCTACTGCCACTAAGGGTGCTACGTTGCTCACAGCACAAGGCCAGTGTTTTTCTTCGAACATTCGTGCATAGTGTTGTAGCGGCAACATGAGGAGAAAGTGATAGATAAACAGTTAGGTAGATTTACACCAAATTTAAATCAAACAAGGGGAGGGCGTTAGATGTGCCCCACCGATTTGGCTAAAGCTATGTGAGCAGAATCAGGTCAGTACCTTTCAAATCTCCAAAATACTTGCCCGCATCTCGTGGTCGTGCGGTAGCGTTCTCGCTTCCCACGCCCGGGTTCCCGGGTTCGATTCCCGGTGGGGTCAGGGATTTTCTCTGCCTCGTGAAGGCTGGGTGTTGTGTGCTGTCCTTAGGTTAGTTAGGTTTAAGTAGTTCTAAGTTCTAGGGGACTTATGACCACAGCAGTTGAGTCCCATAGTGCTCAGAGCCTTTTTCTTTCCTAAATACTTCGCCTGAGCGGTTGACAGGCAAACGAAAACGCTCACTAAAGTTTTACAAGTAGAATATGAGGAATGTTTGAACAGCACTTCACTTATCACTGCTGTGACGTCGTGCCCAAGCTCATCTTCTGGCAACTCATCGGCTCTGGTTCGATGGATCACCGAAGTTAAGCGCTCGGGTTGACTTCCAGGGTCTGCCGTGCGTTGTTGGCAACTGCAGTGCACTAACAACTTGGGAGGCAAAACAGAGGAGCTACTTGACTGAGAAGTAGCAGGTCTGGTCTCGTAAATGACAAGTGCTGGAAGAGCAGTGTGCTGACCACGTGCCCCTCCGTATCCGTACTCAGTGAAGCTTGTGGGCTGAAGATGACACCGCGGTTCCATGGTACCATTGTGCCTTCAAGGCCTGTTCGGAGGGAGTTTATTGGTAAAAGCTTGCACGAGTCGCCGCTGGTGCGGATAAATGTAATACAATGACTGTAACAAACAGAAACAACCGAATAGTGGACGCCTGTAAGATCACTGGTGAACCTCTCCTGCACATCGCGTGGGGAAGTGCTTATGGGTAATAGCAACTCTAAGAAGCGGTATGAAAACGGGTTATCATGTAAAGCCAGTATTAGGGTAGGCAAATATATGATCTGGATTTCTTGGAAGAAGCCTGTGATAGTACGTCTGTAAAAGACACTGCATACGCGACACCAGTTCTAGAATCCTGTTCCAGTGTTTGAATTTCTCATCAGACAGGCGCAACATGTGTCGAACGGGTGCAGAGGCGCTGTTGTAGGGTCGTAAGAGGTGGTTGTAGCTCATACGAAAACGTAACAGAAATGCTCGGGGGATTCAATGCGAAACCTTGGACGAAAGTGTAGTTCTCACGAAATCGTGTTGGGTGAATTTAGAGAACCGGTATTCGGAGATTACTATGCGAACATTATGCTGCTAACTATCTGTACCTCTTGTAATTATCAAGAGGAAAAGGTGGGAGGGATTAGGGCGCAAACAGAAGAATACACGACTAGGACAGGAAAGAAAATCGATTTTACTATTGGTGCGATGTACCCTCCGTCATGAGCTGTGCAATATTTGTTGGAGTATTGATACAGATGCAGGTAGAAGGATTACGAGCCCACCTAGTTGAAATTCTTTCGAGCAGGCGACGATTTAAGCACACTTCCAATATTTACAGTGTTCAAATGTGAATGTAACTTCCAGGAAAACATTTTCTTCTCACATATAAAATAAGCATACCTGAAACTGGATCGAAAGAGAGGTTACTTTACTAGAACTACGAATTTCGACTGAACTGAGGCCGTTGTATGGTGTAATCTACTATAATAAAGGCCTGCAAGTGATATTGTTGCGAGTAACGTTTGCCATCAGATACTGAACATCTACTGTGGAGTTAGAGAGGAGTAAGTTCGGTTTCTAACATTTCGTTGTCAATGAGAACATTAGACAGAGAGAGAGACAGAGGGCGAGAGAGAGAGAGAGAGAGACAGAGAGAGAGAGAGAGAGAGAGAGAGAGAGAGAGAGGAAGGAAGAACGAGAGAGAGACAACATAAGCTCGGACTAGAGAAAGAAATGGAAGAAATTTGAATGGGTCTCTTTCACAGGAACGATCCCAGCGTTTGCAATAAGCTGTTCAGTAAAACCATGGAAAAAATAAACCTGTTTGGCCTGCCAAATGCGAAAATGTTATTGATTACATCAGGTGTACTTTTTGTTCCATAAAAAGAAAGGTGGAAGATTAGGCTTTAACGCCCAATCGATGAGGATGTCATTGGTGACAGCCTGCACGGAAAGGGTGAAGGATGGTCAACGCGACCGCTTTGGCATTTGGCTTAAACATTCCAGGAAATTCCTGTGAATCCTCCTCTCCTTCACATAAGAGATGAATCATCCGTAAGGGAGTAGGAAACGAAAAGAAACCTTACTGGTTGAGATTCTGTTGTATGTTATTTCAGTGTTTGCAAAACTCGAGTGAAATTTACAAAAAGCTTGGCAGAATGAGCCCACTTATCATTAACGTGATGCATGCGCTAATAGCGCTGCGAAGGGTGACATAGCGACGTTGTATGCTTTCCTTTCGTAAGCTGATCCATCACTGTTGTAACTGGTCCTTGTTATCCCAGATACTGACACACGTAGTGGACTCTCGAACTGATCCCACACACATGTGTTCCATCGGGGACATACCTGCTGATCTTGTTGGCCACGTGAGCATCGTGCAGATAGTTGATAGTGACTCGGGCCATGTGTGGACAAGCGTTGTCCTCTTGAAAAATGGCACAACGACACTGCCGCACGAGTCGTACGGTTGTGCTGTCAGAGTTACCCAAATACTACAAGCTGATGTCTCCACACACTATGACGCCAATAGTAACACGACTGTGCCTCTACAATACATTGGTAGAATGTGACCTCTCTCCAGCTTGACCCCATACTCACCGAACACACTTTGCAGTACAGTACCAGTATTCATCGCTGAACGTAGTGGGACGCCATTCATAGAAACTCTGTGGCAGCAATCCACTGCACCAATACACAGAGCCGTTTGTGTTGCGGTGCTACCTGAATCTGTCGCACTGGATGGTATTTCAATACCGCAACTGCTGTTAGTCTCGAACCTATACTGTGGGGTAACACACACATTTGCAGAGACTCCATTACGTATTCTCGGATGGTACGTGTACATGTGAAGCGGTTACGACGTGTTTGGTGCACATAATGGTGACTCTACCTCGTACTGGCCGTACGTGGTGGACTGGAAACTTGACGACGTGTATGCACGCCTTCACGTTGCCATGTAGGCCAACATCGGGCCACTATCACATCTAAATGCTCCACAGTCTGGGCTTGACACGATTCGACTAACCGGTCAGACAGAGAGCAAAAATGGGGCCCCTTTGAAATTCTGTCAGGTGCTGGTAACACAGACTCACACCAGTACGAGGCGTCGCATTGTCCTTCTACATCTACATCTACATCCATACTCCGCAAGCCACCTGACGGTGTGTGGCGGAGGGTACCCTGAGTACCTCTATCGGATCTCCCTTCTATTCCAGTCTCGTATTGTTCGTGGAAAGAAGGATTGTCTGCATGCTTCTGTGTGGGCTCTAATCTCTCTGATTTTATCCTCATGGTCTCTTCGCGAGATAATACGTAGGAGGGAGCAATATACTGGTGGACTCTTCGGTGAAGGTATGTTCTCGAAACTTTAACAGAAGCCCGTACCGAGCTACTGAGCGTCTCTCCTGTAGAGTCTTCCACTGGAGTTCATCTATCATCTCCGTAACGCTTTCGCGATTACTAAATGATCCTGTAACGAAGCGCGCTGCTCTCCGTTGGATCTTCTCTATCTCTTCTATCAACCCTATCTGGTACGGATCCCACACCGCTGAGCAGTATTCAAGCAGTGGGCGAACGACTGTACTGCAACCTACTTCCTTTGTTTTCGGATTGCATTTCTTTAGGATCTTCCAATGAATCTCAGTATAGCATCTGCTTTACCGACGATCAACTTTATATGATCATTCCATTTTAAATCACTCCTAATGCGTACTCCCAGATAATTTATGGAATTAACTTCTTCCACTTGCTGACCTGCTATTTTGTAGCTAAATGATAGGGGATCTATCTTTCTGTGTATTCGCAGCACATTACACTTGTCTACATTGAGATTAAATCGCCATTCCCTGCACCATGCATCAATTCGCTGCAGATCCTCCTGCATTACAGTACAATTTTCCATTGTTACAACCTCTTGATACACCACAGCATCATCTGCAAAAAGCCTCAGTGAACTTCCGATGCCATCCACCAGGTCATTTATGTATGTTGTGACTTCGAGTGACTGCTCAACTTCTGAGACTGTTCACGCCCCGTATAAGCAGACCATTATGCATCGTGACAACATTAATGTATTCTAGTGGCTGTTGAACCTAAGAGATTTGCAACTGCAATCACTGACATACCCGCCGATGGTTTGTACGTGTATTAGCTGCGCTGCCGTTCGACTATGTTTTCTGGGTGCTTCACATATTTCGTCGGGCAGTGTGTATGGGTAAGCGCCGACTGGGATTATTAATCGCCGTTATTCCCAATGCGGGACACTGTACTGGCAACTGCACACAGTTCCTCAATACAAGTTTAGTGTTTTACCGCCACGACTACTTGTTCTGTTACTCCATGTCTGGGCTTTGTCAGACGTTAATGTTGATGGTCGGATACAGTACAACGAAATGTAACAGATCGGGGCGAGAAGGTAACAAAATTCTACCCACATCGGCTCCGAGAGTTCCAGAACCTGTACAGGAAATTGTAATAGAGATAAACATAAACATAATTTCCGCCCTTTTTATTGCTCATGAAAACCACACATTGTATGTTGTACCACCATACAGCGAGAACTTCAGGGGTGGTGCTCCAGATACCTGAACACACCAGTACCTCTAACACCCAGCAGCACGACCTCTTGCACTGATGCATGCCTGTTTTCGTCAAGGCATACTATCATCATCAAGGCACGGTTGGTCCAGATTGTCCGACTCCTCGACAGCGATTTGGCTTAGATCCCTCAGAGTGGTTGGCGGGTCACGTCGTCCATAAACAGCCCTTTTCAATCTATCCCAGGCCTGTTCGATAGGTTTCATGTCTGGAGAGCATTCCGGCCACTCTAATCGAGCGATGTCGTTATCCTGTAGGAAGTCATTCACAAGATGTACATGATGGGTGCACGAATTGTCGTCCATGAAGACAAATTCCCAGCCAATACGCTGCTGATATGGTTGCACTGTCGGTCGGAGGATGGCATTCACGTATCGTACAGCCGTCACGGCGCCTTCCATGACCACCAGCGGCGTACGTGGGCCCCACATAAGAGCACCCCGAAACATCAAGGAACTCCACCTTGCTGCACTCGCTGCCTGACCGGATGGCCTCCTGACACGTCTCTGACGATTGTCTGGTTGAAGGCATATGCAACAATCACCGGCGAAGAGAACGTGATGCCAATCCTTAGTGGTTCACTCGGAATGTTCTTGGGCCCATCTGCACAGTACTGCAAGGTGTCGTGGTTGCAAAGGTTAACATTGCGTTTGTTCACTGCAAGATGTCTAGTCACTTCTCTTGTTGAGAGCCCTTCCTGGCACAGAGTAACAATGCGAACGCGATCGAACCGCTGTATTCACCGTCTAAGCGTGGTTGAACTACATGCAACACGAGCTGTGTACCTCCTTCCTGGTGGAATGACTTCTAATCCTTCTAATATTTGGTGCTCATGCATGGTGGTTTATATCTTTAGGCGGATTTAGTGACATCTCTGAACAGTGAAAGGGACTATGTCTGTGATACAATATCCACAGTCAACGTCTATCATCAGGAGTTTGGGAACCAGGGGCGATGTAAAACTTCTTTTGATGTGTGTAATAAATAAAGTTTGTAACACTCCCCAGTGGCACGCCAGAGGTTACTTTAACGTCTGTAGACGTCTCTCCATTGATGACAACATGCTGTGTTCTGTTTGCTAAAAACTGTTGAATCCAGCCACACAGCTGGTCTGATATTCAGTAGGCTCTTACTTTCTTTATCAGGCGACAGTGCGGAACTGTATCGAAAGCCTTCCGGAAGTCAAGGAAAATAGAATCTACCTGGGAGCCTGTATCTAATATTTTCTGGGTCTCATGAACAAATAAAGCGAGTTGTGTCTCACACGATCGCTGTTTCCGGAATCCATGTTGATTCCTAAAGAGTAGATTCTGTGTTTCCAGAAATGACATGATACGCGAGCAAAAAACATGTTCTAAAATTCTACAACAGATCGATGTCGGAGATATAGATCTATAGTTTTGCGCATCTGCTCGACGACCCTTCATGAAGACTGGGACTACCTGTGCTCTTTTCCAATCATTTGGAACCTTCCGCTCCTCTAGAGACTTGCGGTACACGGCTGTTAGAAGGGGGGCAAGTTCTTTCGCGTACTCTGTGTAGAATCGAATTGGTATCCCGACAGGTCCAGTGGACTTTGTTGAGTGATTCCAGTTGCTTTTCTATTCCTTGGACACTTATTTCGATGCAAGCCATTTTTTCGTTTGTGCGAGGATTTAGAGAAGGAACTGCAGTGCGGTCTTCCTCTGCGAAACAGCTTTGGAAAAAGGTGTTTAGTATTTCAGCTTTACGCGTGTCATCCTCTGCTTCAATGCCTTCATCATCGCGGAGTGTCTGGATATGCTGTTTCGAGCCACTTACTGATTTAACGTAAGACCAGAACTTCCTAGGATTTTCTGTCAAGTCGGTACATAGAATTTTACTTTCGAATTCACTGAACGCTTCACGCATAGCCCTCCTTACGCTAACTTTGACATCGTTTAGCTTCTGTTTGTCTGAGAGGTTTTGGCTGCGTTTAAACTTGGAGTGAGGCTCTCTTTGCTTTAGCAGTAGTTTCCTAACTTTGTTGTTGAACCACGGTGGGTTTTTCCCGTCCCTCACAGTTTTACTCGGCGCGTACCTGTCTAAAACGAATTTTACGATTGCCATGAACTTTTTCCATAAACACTCTACATTGTCAGGTCGGAACAGAAATTTTCGTTTTGATCTGTTAGGTAGTCTGAAATCTGCCTTCTATTACTCTTGCTAAACAGATAAACCTTCCTCCCGTTTTTTATATCCTATTAACTTCCATATTCAGGGATGCTGCAATGGCCTTATGATCACTGATTCCCTGTTCTGCACATACAGAACACTCCACCACCGGTTGCATGCAATCTATCCTTTCTAAACACCGTCTGTGCCTTTGTAAAAATTTCGTCAGAATTTATCTCTGGCTTCAGCCAGCTTTCTGTACCTATAACGATTTCAGCTTCGGTGCTTTCTATCAGCGCTTGAAGTTCCGGTACTTTACCAACGCAGCTTCGACAGTTTACAATTACAATACCGATTGCTGCTTGGTCCACGCATGTCCTGACTTTGCCCCGCACCCGTTGAGGCTGTTGCCCTTTCTGTACGTGCCCAAGGCCATCTAACCTAAAAAACCGCCCAGTCCACGCCACACAACCCCTGCTACCCGTGTAGCCGCTTGTTGAGTGTAGTGGACTCCTGACCTATCCAGCGGAACCCGAAACCCCACCACCCTATGGCGCAAGTCGAGGAATCTGCTGCATGAATATGCGGTCCTTTCCGCAGATAATCGCACAGGTAGAATATATTTGACGCAGTTGATTGCAATTGTTCTGATATATGAAATTCCAGTACAAGCTAGATGTACATCAGTCACTGCAGGGGATCAACATAATGTATTATATTCTTTTTACCTGTAAGATATGTCGTGTGACCTGATCCAAAAGCGATGTGAATGCACAAGGCAGGCGGTGAAAAATTACACAGCAAGTTTGTCATTCAGAAACCGCTCTGGAATGATGTTTGCTTGTGAGGATGACCGCTACAAGTACGCGCAGGAATTCGACAGTGGCTTGCCTGAGCCTCCGAGTCTATCGTTCATCGTGTTGCGATATTGCTGTTTGCTTTGGTCAGGAGCCCACGACTGTCGTGCGAATGTGGGATCGAAGGGTTCAGGAAGCCCATTACCTGAACCCTGCAGGATCCCAGTGGCCGCACACGCCTAGCGCCCGAGAAGACAGACGTATTGGTTGCTCAGTCATGCAGGTTCATGCAGTCACGTCCGGTGGAGATTGATTATCATGTGCTAATGAGCTCGCAGCATACTGTAAATATCGTACTAGAATTATGAATACTGTAAATATAGCACTAGAATTATGTCATTTCTGTTCGAATGCAAGCTGGAAACGAAACTGCAGTTATGCAGTTCCTTTTCAAATACTAGCCGCAAATGGCTCTATAATTAGAGAATTTCTCATCTAACGTGAGCTGATAGGTAAATAAAAGTGACGGAAACGTGTTCTGCAGCGCTGTCTGCACCATAACTAGAAAACAGCATCAAGTGCTGAAATGACCGTCAGACGCGCTACGGTCGACTCAGAGAGGGCACGCTGCCGTCCGTTTTCGACCGCGCATACTCTGATGTGGTGGCATCCCTTCTGTCACTACGAGTGCTGTGTCCCTTACAGGAACAGGTCAGTACTTTTCTTTGAAAGTGCGTGTAACAAATTATGCAAGTGTGGAGTGAGAGAGATCTTTGGGAAGCAGTTGTAACGGCGCAAAGGCTGACTGGTAAAGGGCACTCTGTTAGTTACTTACTGTGTTTTTTTACATATTCTCCAAACTGTTGCTTTTCCTAGCTAGCAGCGACTGACATCGGAAGACTTCCATTTACATATGCACTTGGCAGTTTTTGGAATTCTTCAGTATTTCTGGAGCTGTAGTATTTACACTTCATTTTTGTAAATTGAAATGAAGTTACGTGTGTTTCCCATTCTCTGGACAGTAACAGTTTTTATGTCTGTTAGTTTGTTTTCTTTTATGTTGTGAGTGTTGGCAACCTGTGAAACTACATTTATAACGCGTGTTTACAAGGTAAAAATACTTGCAATCAACCCACCTCCTCTCACATCTCTGCCTAACGTACATTTTCATTTATTTGCCCTAACTTACACGCACACCACACATGAATTTAAAAAAAAGTTAGTTTCACAGGTTGGTAACACTCACAACATGAACGAAAACAAACGAATAGGCATAAACATTGTTACTGTGCGGAGTCAGAAACACACATAACTCCATTTCACTTTAAAAATGAAGTGTAAATAATGCAGCGCAAGAAATTCTGCAGAGTGCAAAAACTGGCAAGTCCATATGTCGGTGGAAGTCTTTCGAAGTCAACCGCTGCTTGCAAAAAAGGAAGAAGCAGTGGTTTGGAGAATATCTAAAGAAACACCATAAGTAACTTACACACCAACTTTGTAAGCAAAATGCTGTTTTTAACCTGAAAGAACCAAAAATATATCCAATTTGCTGAGTAGCCACGGAAGATTCTTTATAAATAAAAGCGAAACGCGTCTGGTGCACGTCTTTTAATTAGATTGCAGTAAGCTCAAGACGGAAAACCAATAATAACTGATTAACATATTGAATTGAATCTCAATTACTATCTAATTGGCTCTGAGCACTACGCGACTTAACTTCTGAGGTCATCAGTCACCTAGAACTTAGAACTAATTAAACCTAACTAACCTAAGGACATCACACACATCCATGCCCGAGGCAGGATTCGAACCTGCGACCGGAGCGGTCGCTCGGCTCCAGACTGTGGTGCCTAGAACCACACGGCCACTCCGGCCGGCTCTCAATTACTATCCTTCTAAGTCAAAAGGCTATAGATGGTGGTAAAAAAAAAACTTTGTATGAAAGCGTTTTCTGTGCTCAAGAGGATCTTTCGTTGTAGACCTTTTGAGGATAAAATGATACTTAAAGAGTCACGTAGATCTACTGCAAATGCGAATCTAACAACAGGAGTCATGGGACGCGGCTCGCCGATCTGGCTGAAACACACGAGCAGAAGCGGGTACGTGCCCCTTCAAAGATCCTAGAATATTTCCCTTGAGTGGGAGGTAGGAAAAGGTAAAATGATCTCTAAGGATATGTGCTTACAGTGCGAGGGATTTCTGAGGAACAGTTCACGTATCAGTGCAGGTAGCAAAGTGGTCAAGCGTGCTGACTGGCAATTCGCTGACTCACGTTCGATTCTTGGTGCTGCCACCTTTTTCACTTTTGTTTATTCTTCACTGTGTTAAGGGGGGTAGGACGTCAAACGGGCCGACTTGGAGCAGGAGAGGCACCACAGGACATTTTAATTTCCACTGTCTACACTTTTACAAATGAATTCATAAGTCTTTGTCAGCATGTCCAGGAAGGATTGAGGACTCACACTCACAGCCGTGGAAGTTCAAAAACGTAGCAAATACCTTTTTTTATATGTGAAACTTCATCATTTTTTTCACTTACTACTGGCTGCATTTGTTTCTGTAGGTACGCTTTTCTTCCTAAATAAGAGAGATTATTCGATGAATTTGGCACAGCATACAAGCAGTACTTACAGGTGTATGAAACTCTAGAATTTTCCCAATATATTAAAAACTGTGGTAAAAATTTAGATAATTAACTATAAAATTTGAGTTTTCTCGAAACATGAAGGTTAAAATGTAACAGTTCATTCATTTTTTCGTAAATTAAATAAATTCTAGAGTTTCATATACATGTAACTATAGTTTGTATGCTGTGTAAAATTCATCGAAGAATCTTTCTTACTTAGGAAGAAAAGTGTACCTATAGTAACAAATGCAGCCAGTAGTAAGTGAAAAAAATGATGAAATTTCACTTGTAAAAAAATGTAGTTTGTTAATTTTTTGAGCTTCCACTGCTATGAGTACGAATCCTGAATCCTTCCTGATCATGCTTTCAGAGTTTTATGAATTTATTTGTGAAAGTATAGACAGAGGGAATTAGAATGTCCTGTGGTGCCTCTCCTGCTTCAAGTCGGCCCGTTTGACGTCCTACCCCCCTTAAAAGTTTAATTACTAAATTTACCAATATTATTAAAAGGAAAGTTGCTACTCACCGTATAGCAGAGATGGTGAGTCGCAGATAGGCACAACAAAATGACGGTGACAATATAAGCTTTCGGACAACAAGGCCTTTGTCGAAAATAGACGACAGATACAAACATACATACGAGGGCGGTTCAATAAGTAATGCAACACTTTTTTTCTGAAACAGGGGTTGTTTTATTCAGCATTGAAATACACCAGGTTATTCCCCAATCTTTTAGCTACACAACACTATTTTTCAACGTAATCTCCATTCAATGCTACGGCCTTACGCCACCTTGAAATGAGGGCCTGTATGCCTGCACGGTACCATTCCACTGGTCGATGTCGTAGCCAACGTCGTACTGCATCAATAACTTCTTCATCATCCGCGTAGTGCCTCCCACGGAGTGCGTCCTTCATTGGGCCAAACATATGGAAATCCGACGGTGCGAGATCGGGGCTGTAGGGTGCATGAGGAAGAACAGTCCACTGAAGTTTTGTGAGCTCCTCTCGGGTGCGAAGACTTGTGTGAGGTCTTGCGTTTATGAAGAAGGAGAAGTTCGTTCAGATTTTTGTGAACAATTGTGACAGCACTACCAACAGAGATGTCAAGTTGAGCACTGATTTGTTTGATGGTGATCCGTCGATCATCTCGAACGAGTGTGTTCGCACGCTCCGACATTGCAGGAGTCACAGCTGTGCACGGCCGGCCCGCACGCGGGAGATCAGACAGTCTTACTTGACCTTGCGGCGATGATGACACACGCTTTGCCCATCGACTCACCGTGCTTTTGTCCACTGCCAGATCACCGTAGACATTCTGCAAGCGCCTATGAATATCTGAGATGCCCTGGTTTTCCGCCAAAAGAAACTCGATCACTGCCCGTTGTTTGCAACGCACATCCGTTACAGACGCCATTTTAACACCTCCGTACAGCGCTGCCACCTGTCGGAAGTCAATGAAACTATACGAGACGAAGCGGGAATGTTTGAAAATATTCCACAAGAAATTTCCGGTTTTTTCAACCAAAATTGGCCGAGAAAAAAATGTGTTGCATTACTTATTGAACTGCCCTCGTACATATACACACAGACACACACACACACACACACACACACACACACACACACATGCAAACGCAACTCACACACACATGACTGCAGCCTCTGGCAGCTGAAGCCACAGCGCTTCTTCAGTGCTGCTGTAGTGACGCCCTTTCTCTCCGCGTCAGTAGAACTCCGGCCTACGGTCTGTCTCGGATGACATACTCCTCTGTTTGTGTGAACTTTTACTATACACATTAATCAGTTAGAACTCAAAACTTCCATTTGTAATCACAGTTCCTGATCCTACTGATTAAATAGAGAGCAGAAACATTTCTTTCAGTGAGAAAACAAGAATGTGGACTTGCAGACTGGAAACCATGGTCAGTGTGTTCACCATCGCTTTATGGCTGGCCACAAAAATAATCTTCCGGCTCTAGTAAGAGACGGCGAATCATTAAATCAATTTTACAGCTATCCACCAGCCGTCTCACAAGTTCATTTTCGTGCTGCCTGTGAAGATGGTTTTGTGAGAAGGATGTTGGAAGACGTAAAAGTTATGTTCGCTAAAAGAAATCTCGAAGACAGTGCACAGTCATGGGCAAATTTATCGAATGCTTCATTTACTTCCATGACTTATTTCAGAATTGCTTCCTGAACAAATGCTGAAGTGAATCCTGAACGGACGAAGTTTTAGACACCGAAGTGGGTCGATGCGGAATTCTGTGTGCTTGAGCTCGCAAAGTTGTCGCATATAAATCGCCCGCTGGGAGTGGTGACGGAAATAACGACGCTCAAGAGACGTTTACGCGAATATTTACAGTGGCATTATGTCTACAGTCCAACAAATTCCACTGCCGAGGTTTTAGATTTTATTGAGGAACTTGAACAGGCGTTGAAATTCAAGCCATAAAATGGGAACAGTAAACAGAGAAATGGCTACCAGAACACGAATTTAAATAATCACCAAAATGAGTATCACCGCAATAATAGCTTTCACAGGAGAAATGGAAACAGGAACTTTCATAACGAAAATAAAAATTTGCAACTAAAATTCGAGGGGCAGGAGCCTCACGAAACGCAACGCCAGAATACGAAGTCAGGAAATTTGATAGGCCGCATCTCAGGTCCAGAGACGCTGAAAAGGACGCGTTATTTTAAAAATTTTGCGTGCCTTATTTTGTAGTAACCTGACTTAGAGAATAAATTCCTAATAGGTTGCTCTTTATGGGGGAGCAAGTATTGTAGTTGGTTTTTCGAAGGGCCCTCCCGTGCAGTCCATGCTCCCCCGTAACAAACCTATCGGTAATTTATTGTCTAAGTTGTCTACAAAATTAGGAGTACTGAATGTTCTACAGAGTACATCGATCAAACAGGGAGATCTTTCCCTGTTCGGCTTAGCGAGCTTCCACAGGCAAAAGAATGTCAGGTGTAAAATTTTCTCCCTTTGCTCAGCCTCCACATACAAAAAACCTTAAAATCCTTCATGCGGCCTTGTGGGGTGGCGGATATAATAATAATTTAGTAAGTTAGTGATTCGTTGTTATACACTTCGCCGTCTTTCTCACTCGAGCCAGGCGACTAAATTTGTGGCCAGCCAGAAACGGAAGGGAAACATACTGACCTTAGTTTCCAGTCCGCAAGTCCACATACTTGTCTACTCACTGAAAGAAATGTTTCTGCTCTATTCTGGTCCAGCCCACTGAAAGAAAACTTTCTATTCTCCTATTAATTAGCGGGATCAGCACTGCGATTTTAAATGAAAGTATAAAGTTCTATTTAATACTTATAGTGAGTAACGTTTCTCACATACAACACGCGCAATTCAAAATGTTCAATTGAAAATAAATCTTTCTGTTCTAACAGCACATTTAGCTGTTCAGAGGCGAATTCTACGTTACGTTCCTACCAGATTGTCGATCGCTGTGACTAATAATACTTAACTGAATGTTCAACATAAAAGTTCAAAATTAATGCTCGCCATAAAAGTGGAAATAAAGTCACCACTCGCCACGCGGAATTGTAATTCACACGGACGGCACACTAACAGTTACTTTGGCGAAATCTAAGCGATCCAGGTCGGTGTACAGTCCACGCGAGTTCACTATCCGTTTTTACCGCAAATACGCGATCCGTCACAGCTCGGCTCTGACGTCATCCCAGACAGAGCGCGATCCGACGTTTAACAGGCGTGGATCTTACAGTAGCTGAGTGCGAAGTGAACCTTCCTACTGCCTTTCGGGCTGTAATTATCTAGGTGCCGGAACGGACGGTCGAGGGAACAGCTGTTGTTATCTGCCTTCTGCATACTGCAGCAGGCTCAGAACGACCGCTTTTTAGGACCCTTAATCTTTAATAACATAATTATAAGTTCATTCAAAATCGCCTTAATTTTTACGTGTATTCAGATAAGTTGTTTGAAAGCACAGAAAAAGTTTCAGCTCGCTTGAAAGAAAACTTTGCCTTCTAGAATTTTTATAGTGGAACTAACGGTAGATCGTTACCTCTGAACCATACCTTTATTAGAATGTATCGGCTGTTATTAATACTACAACTCTACAATTTGGTATGGCTCTAGTAATTGGTAGGTTTTATCATTTACTTTAACCAAAATTCCCTACTCTTAAAATTACAGGTTCTTTATCTACTACAATTGGGTATATTTTAGTTACAAAATTGGTTTTTACTTAATTATTCAAAAACTATAAAAGATAGCTTAACGTAGTCTCTCAGTCATTATTTGTAGGGTGATTGAAGCATAAACCAAATTTTTACGTTTCTAAGGCCAATATTTAGCGCTTTTCATTTTTCCTAAATTCGTGGATTCCGGTCGTAATTATTGCTATTCGGTTTTGAAACTTGCACCACTTATTTACGAGCCGACCAAATTCTGGCTTTATTATTTAGCGCCACTTATTTTTCTCTCAACACTGCATTTTTACGTAAACTATGAAGACTAGGTACATAAAACATGATATTTGGTACACTATTACACTAAACTACATTTAACCAAGTATTAAACGTGAATTTTGATTTTTAATTTCAGACTTAATTGTGGTTCAATACTTGCACGCTAAGCGCAGACACGTTAAAGTCTCGGCTCATTCGCTCGCCTCTGTATCTCACACATGATACAGCGCTTGCTTTGCTTCATCTCCCCCTATTTCTTTTTGTAACAAATCTGTATGTGAACAAAATTAAATATCCAAAACACCAAGCGATTTTTACTTTACTTTACAAACAAAATAATCATAGTTACATACACATAGAGAATAGCATACAAAAGATTTTCACATGGCCATTTACAAAATGAACATAGAGACATTACAAAATTTTTTCCACTGTTACCAAATAATTATTATTATTTTTTCATTTACACATTTTTCTGTCTTTACCTGATAAGAAACATACATGAATTTTTCATTTTAAATTACATTTTTCACCACAATTGTAGGCACTATGGTGGGTGTCCTTACTACCATTTTTCAATGTGGGAGGAGAATTTACTTTTTTATTCTATTCATTATAAAACTGTAGTTTGATCGTCGTTTCGTCCATTTCCACTACAGTTTCAATTTAGTCTTTCATGCAGACTCCATGTCCCTGGGAAACAGAAAACATAGCCTAGGCTTCTGTTCTCAACTTACATCTAAGGGAGGACAAAGTACAGTTTATAATGTATATCCTGACATTATTCTAATAACTGAGATGTTGTCCAAAAGACAATTAGCAATAAGTTATATCTGAGAAACTGGCTCATTTTAATTCATAATTTAGCCTGAACCGTAAACTTTGCTTTCGTACTTTTGCTTATTTCATAATTAATAGCTTCTCTGTAATCAAGTTACCTTTATGTTCATAGTTAGTGAATTTATGGCAAATTTGGCAAGTTATTTTATCACTTAATACGTTGCTTTAACTTAGAAGACTGAGTAACCTTTCCAAGTTTTACTTCTGTTTGGCTCAATTATCGTATGGATTAGTTTATTAAAGAAGTCATTTGCTTAACAGCACTTACTTTGCCTTGTTGTATGCATTATTAAAGAAAGTGTTTTTGTTTTCAACATAGCGATTTTTATGATCTGCATTACCCAACATTTGTATGATTCTGTTGTCTGTTTTTACCAATTAAACTTACTATTTGCCTTAATCAAGATTAAGCGTTTTCCACCATTTTATTGAGACGTGAGGGAAATTATCACCACTCCTGCATCATTTGATTATGTATCTCAGCCTCCTTACTTCATTTCTTCATTTTCAAATTATATATACTTCACCACTTCTTTTTCACTTTTTTCTTTTGTCAGCCTACTGACCTGCTTATTTCTCCATACATTTGGTGCGATCCTCACACCACTTCCAAACTTCTACCTTTCATTAATGTTAAAACGCTATTGCTTGCCTTTAGGGGCACTACATTCCTACCCTTTCTTCTCTTCAGACAACCTTACTTCCACTAAAAATATTACTTTATGCAGATTCTGATGAATTAGATTTGTGCATACCTAGCTTCAATAACTTCTTATAATGCAAAGTGTCTCTCTATTTTTGCGGTTACTAACCCTCCTTATGGATCTTATTTTTATTTTTTTTATTTTTAGCCATGTTTTTTTTATTGGTACTCAAATTTACTTTTGCCATTCACTAGGAAGATTACTTATTTAGAAGACTTCACAAATTAATAGAAAATATACAACATGAAGACATATATGAATCTTATTTACTATGATAGACCTGAAGAAGGGAGTGAAACTAGAAATGGAAATAAAGTTTCGTCCAGCTGGGACTGCATGGTATGCAAAACCATGTATCCACCAAAGAGTGGCAGAATCCCTACAGTAACTAGTTACTGTTATTTTTTAATCTCTTAAGATCTACAATATTCCGTAGACCTAATTCCTTTTTAATCTTTGAGTATTCCAAGCAATATGCGTTTCCATGAGATTTACTTACTACCCTAAATTGTCCATGATAGACATGCAGAAACGTTTTAGTTTCTGCCGAAATTTTCTTTGTTTTTTCCTTAGTTTTGACCAATACTATATCACCGATTTTGTAACAAGTGGGGGAAGCTTTTGCGTCATGCCTTTTTTCTCTACCCAGGGCTCTTTTTCGTATGTATGCCCTAGCCTGTGCCTTCTTTTCATCCAAAGAACTCCGAATTAGAACTGGAAGATCAATCATACCTGAAATGATGTTATGGGGTTCCTGATTAATTATTAGCTCACACGGACCAAAACCTGGGGCACCGTGTTTAAGATTATAAATTATTTCTTCAAAATTTTTAATATGATCAGCACAAGTTGAACGCTTCCTGGTACAGTAAGTTCTACACAGCCTGTTTAACTCCCGCATAACTCTTTCGCTCATATTCCCCTGCAGAAAATAAACTGATATCCTAATACGGCGAATTCCGGTCTTTTCACAACACGCTCTAAATCTTTCAGATACAAATCGAGGACCATTATCTGACAAGTGATCCTTTGGCTTGCCAATTTTCACGGAATAATCCTTTTTCAACTTGTCTACAAGTGTTTTGGCATTAGCTCTCTTTATTGCTTATAACTTGACATATTTGCTAAAACTGTCAGTCACCACAATAACATGGGTACATCTTCCTTTTGATGTCGGGAGGTGTCCAAAAAGATCGACTGCACATAGCTCCAGGGGTTCACTTGATTCTACATGGTGCATATCCCCTTACACTATTCTATTTACTGCACGTACCTTTTGACAAGCAACGCAGGATGACAGCATTTTTGCTGCTCCACGATGCATGTTATCGAAAATGACTTTCTCACTTAACTTGGCAATGCTTTTCTAAGCCTCATAATGGCCATATCTTAGATGTACGTAATCTATTAGCAGATCCACATGCTGTGAAGGAAAACAAACCTTCCATTCTGCCGGATCTAACATTTTTCTAAGGAACTAAACTCTTTTATGTAAGCAGTAATATTGTGCTACTTTTGGATGATTAGGGACTCCTAAATTGCTTTTGACTAGTTTCAGTTGATCGTCTCCGTTTTGCTCCCTTTTTAAGTTTTTAATACTTTCCTTAGGGCACTCTCCTCCCTCAGCTCATGTAAGGCCAACATACTTACTTCATTCCATCTGCCAAGGGAAGTTCTGATTCATTACACAACTCAGCACTTCTTGATAACCCATGTGCTACCAGACTGTTCTTTCCCGGTATGTAACTAATTTCAAGGTCGAACTGCTGAAAGTACATGGCCAATCTAGTTAGTCTTGGATGCCTCAGTTTGCATCTCTTTAGAAACGAAAGTGCCTTGTGATCATTATATATTACCATCTTATGTCCCAACAAATAGTGCTCAAACTTCTGCGTACCAACAACATGGCTAGTGCCTCTAATTCTGAAATTCCATAGTTTCGCTCAGCAGATTGCAGTGAATGACTCGCAAAAGTAATGGTTTTATGAACCTCTTGGTCGCCTTCTGTTTCCATAACCACTTGCATCAATTGACATGCATAAGGGTTCAGTGAAATCTGGATTGTGCAGAATCGGACTAATAATCAAACAATTTCTTAGTCCTTCAAAAGCACACTGGCACTCTTAAATCCAAACCCATGGGGTACTCTTTTTCAATAAGTTGTGTAAACATGGTGCATTAAACAAATATCCCTTACCAAAACGTCGATAGAATCCGAAAAAACCGAACATTGATCTGAGTTGCTTTTTATTTTGGGGCACTTCAGACTTTTCAATAGCTGACAATTTGGATGGATCCGGTAATATACCATCCCAGCTAATTTCATGGCCCAGGAATTTTATCTTGTCCTTTACACATTCAGTCTTCTCTAATTTCAGTTTCCTGCCTCCCTTTTCTATAGCTTCCAGCACCCTGTCCAGCAGACTGATATGTTCTTCCCATGTGGGAGTTGCCAGCAGTATATCATCTACATAAATAGTTACCTGATCCGATAATTCCTGCCCTAATACATGAGCCATAACTCTTACAAAGGCACACACAGAAATATTTAATCTGAATGGGACCACTTAGTACTGGTAACACACTCCTTCTTACAGAAAGGCTACATATTTACGTGATTCCTTTGCCAGGGGCAATTCCAGTACACACAAGTTATGACCATTGAGGTGAGGTATCTAACACCTTGGAATTTCTGTAACATCCCGTCCATATTCTATGGACGATCACTTTCTCTGATTACAGTTTCATTTATCCAGCGTGCATCCAATACTGATCTAACGCTTCCATCACACTACGGCACAACAATAAGGCGATTGTTATATTCGCTGACTGTTTGCTCGATGACACCCCACGCCAGCGTACTTTGTATTTCATTCCTAACTGCTTATTTTCTTGAACCATGTATCTGCTATGGTTTCTTGAAAAATATCTGCCCAGGCTTTGTATTCAAATGGCATTCATTCCCTTTTACTTCACCAGGTGCGTTCGAGAATACATTACTATGCTTAGTTAATACACTCTTTAATTCTGATCTTTGTTCATTAGAAATTTGCTTTGTTGATTGTACCTTTTCCTCTATTTCTTCTAGGACATATTTCTCCTCGGCATTAGCATCTTGCCCACTGTTACTGAATTCAGTATTTACCAGTAAGTACCCTTTCTTCTTTATCACTCTAACTGGCAGTTCCCAGGTTTCATTATTACTGCCTTTATGACTTCTTATAAAAGGCTCTCTTATCACTTGAGAGTGAGGTAAAGTTAAAACTAGGTTGTTCTGGTCAAAATCATTTTTTCCATTATAGTTTGACAGGAAATCGGTACCAATCAGCATATCAACACTTTAGCCTAGCGCTGTTAAAGAAGGATGATGTATTACTACGTCACTTATACCGATGAGTATCAAAGTTTCGTGCTGAACTGGTCTAGAAACTTTCCCGCGAGCACCTATTATTTTAAAGCCACTTACTTTCATGACCGTTAATGCACTTTTATTGTGAATAGAGTCAAAAAATGCTTGGGACAAAGCACTTACTTCACTGCCACTGTCAAGAAGACAATGCATGGCTACTCCTGATACGTTAGTTTTGATAACGGGGTGAGTTACTTTACACTGAACAGGTTTCTCATACACATCTTCTAATAAATTCTTTTTAATTTGCTTCCAGCTAAAGTAGTTTTGATCAGTTGCAAGTACATTTACATTTAGAGTTTGATGCTCAACAATCTCTACATTTTACACTGCATTTTCCATCCTGTCCACCAGTTTCTAATCAAAGCACTTGATGACTCCCTCTGCTTCTGTTTGGTGCTCATCCGCCAAACTACCTCTGAGCAACTACTTATAATATTGTGGTCAGCTTCTACCATTTGCGGCAAGTTAATACTGTTATTAGGTTTCTGGACCTCTTTACTATTGCTACTCCATTCATTCATCAAGTCCTCCTCTTTCGCCGGCCGCGGTGGTCTCACGGTTCTAGGCGCTAAGTCCGGAACCGCGCGACTGCTACGGTCGCAGGTTCGAATCCTGCCTCGGGCATGGATGTGTGTGATGTCCTTAGGTTAGTTAGGTTTAAGTAGTTCTAAGTTCTAGGGGACTGATGACCACAGTTGTTAAGTCCCATAGTGCTCAGAGACATTTGAACAATTTGCCATCCTCCTCTTTCAAACTTTGCGAAACTGATTTTACTTCTGTTACTGCAACCTCAGCTTCTAGATTACCATCATTATCGAAGATGTAAGCTTTTACCTCATCTTCGTCCCCATCAGAATCAAACCCATTAATTATTTATTCCCTGTAATCTACAGTGTATTTTTGTTCTTCTTTGACCCATTTCTGCAAAGTATCCAAAATACTGTAAACTACATTATAAGAGTGGTTTAACACCTCACTGGTACTGTCTGTTCCTATTTCATCATCCCTGTGTTCTGTCTGTGCGTGTTGGCTAACTGTTGTCTGTGTTGTTGTTACTGGCTGTGTTACGGTTACCGCCTGGTGAGCGCCAGTTTCCTCATAGATGGGATTTAGTTTCTCAATCGCGGCCTGTTGTGTTCATTTGCTACAGCATTAGATATTGTAGCATTTTGTCCTCTTTCTGGTCTCATTGGCACTGTGTTTACATTTCTGATTTCGTCATAATAATTGTTAGGAAACTGTGGTGAGTGTCTACCCCCTCTACCCCTACCACGGCCTAGATTTTGGTAATTTGTTCTTGTATTCCTAACCTCCATACATCTAACATTCACGTTCCCATTGTCCTGATTTCTGTTTTGTACGTGATTGTTAGAAGATCTGCTATCATGCTGCATTTGCTCCTCCGCAGCAGCTATTCTTTCAACTCTCCCTAGATATTCAGTGAATTTATCTACATTATCTCTAGGGACGGAAATGATTCTTTTCCGTCAGTACCAAGGCAGCTTACCTTCTAAACCGATAAATGGTTTCATCTTTTCTGTCAGATTTGACAGTCGTGAAACCCACTTCCTAGAGAAATCTTTTACTGATTCACGTCCTGGGTCGAACTTTTTACCATTCCCAAATTCTCTTAAAACATCATTTGGTGTATTGTGTGACCAGCATTCGTCAAGAAATGCGGACTTAAATTCAGACAAAGTTTTACATTTTATCAGCTGACCATCGCAAAGCATCTCCTGACAAATGACTTCTTATGAAGGAAATGTTCTCCCTTTGTGGCCACGCAGCAGACAAAACATCTTCAGAATCATTCCACAATTCTAGAGGATGAATTTGTTTTTCTGGATTAATACGTAAGAATTGTCTACACCCAATAAAAGCGGCGTCAACTGAAGCCACATGCTGTACAGTAGTATTACTAGAACTAACAGAGGTTACTCTATTTTCTACGTTAGCAAAGTTAGTATTCCGTTTTTCTCCTTGTAATTCTACTGCTTCTACTCTGTCAGAACATCTTTTGTCCACCTCTTCACAAAAGTTTTCACAGGTCTCTTTTACTTCTGTAACATTTTTTTCACAGGTATCTACTTCAACCTTTACCTCGTTTATCTACTAGAGCAAAGTTTGGATTCGTTGCCTATTCTTTCTGGCAACCTCCTTCCAAAATATTATCTGCATCTTGGAAATCTGTGCGAACTTTGTCGCATTTAACAGTACTATGCATTTTACTTAACTGTTGCCCGACTTTGACTTAAAGATCGTGGTGAATACCACATACTTTATAATTTAAACTATTCATTTTTTAAGTCATTTCTACTTTTAATTCTTTATTACTGGAATCAATTTTGTTATTTAACTCTTTATTATTATAATAAATTTTTCTTTCAACATTACTTTCCAACTCTCTATAACTATACTTTAACTCTTTAGTACTATCCTTGAGCCCTTTACTACTGGATTCAATTTTATTATTTCATTCTTTATGATGCGATTCAAGTTTGACAAACAGTAATTGCATCCATTTCGGAGCCTCTATATTGCCACTTTCCATTTCTTGACCTGGCTGAACCTTAGACTCAATGAGTTCAGTTTCATTGTCTGATAAAGTTATTAAGTCTATTATCTCATTTTTGACCTCTACCTCAATGACTTCATCAGACTGGTTCTAACCCGGCAGTCTCATTGAAATCCAAATATGATTCTACTTTTGACAAATCAACTTCTGATTTAATATTTATTGAATCACAGAACCATCCTCATTAAATTCAGTTTCTGATTCTGAGGACTCAAGGTCAGAGACCGGTTCCTTTTTGATGTTTATCTAGGCATCCATTTACAATAACCTGTTAGCAGCAATTAACAAATACTTAAAATATTCTTGAGTTAACTTAATTGCTTGACCTCGACGAATGGTGCCGGTGCGGTGTATCGGCAACCGTGGTGCGCCGCCTCGCGACATAGTGCAGGCAGCAGCAGCAGCTGTGGCGGTGAAAGTGGCTGCAGGTATCGCCTACTGCATTATCTCCAGGGCGGGCAAGGCACCAGTGAGCACTCGCCAAAGCTTGCAGGTGTCTCGCAGACCCTCCCAGCTCCGTGATGACGCACCATCTTCTTATGACATCAGCGCCTGTGGCAGCCGCGATCCAGTGTCGTCTTCTTTCCGCCTTCCGTCATGCTTCAAATTACTGTTGTTGACATCCACTGTTTATTCACTACACTCGCGAGTAAATCAAAGCACAGTTCTCGCACTGGTTTTGTCCTGTTTCACTTCGGTATCCTGTTTGTGCCTACCGAGTTCGTTGTTTTCAACCAATCACTTTCATTGCTCAATCTCGTTGATTCCTTTCCTTTCCCGGCCGATAAACACCATATGTGGGGCGGCGGGTATAATAATAATTTAGTAAGTTTATGATTCGTTGTTATACACTTCGCTTTCTTTCCCACGCCAGACTGGCAACTAAATTTGTGGTCAGCCAGAAAGCGAAGTCAAACATACTGACCTTAGTTTCCAGTCTACACGTCCACACTCTGGTCCAGCCCACTGAAAGAAAACATTCTATTCACCTTCTAATTAGCGGGATCAGCATTATGATTTTAAATGAAAGTAAAAGTTCTATTTAATACTTATATTGAGTAAAGTTTCTCACGTACAACACGTGGAATTCGCAATGTTCAATTGAAAATAAATCTTTCTATTCTAAAAGCACATTTAGCAGTTCAGAGGTGACCTCTACGGTACGTTCCTACCAGATTGCCTATCGCTCTGACTAATAATACTTAACTGAATGTTCAACACGGTGGTCTAGCGGTTCTAGGCGCTCAGTCCGGAACCGCGCGACTGTTACGGTCGCAGGTTCGAATCCTGCCTCGGGCATGGATGTGTGTGATGTCCTTAGGTTAGTTAGGTTTAAGTAGTTCTAAGTTCTAGGGGCTGATGACCACAGATGTTAAGTCCCATAGTGCTCAGAGCCATTTGAACCATTTCAATGTTCAACATAAAAGTTCAAAATTAATGCTCGCCATAAAAAGGGAAATAATAGTCACGCGAATTTATAATTCTCATGGATGGCCCACTAACAGTTGCTTCGGCGAATCCTAAGCGATCCAGGACGGTGTACAATCCTCGCGAGTTCACTATCAGTTATTACAGAAAATATGCATTTTGTCACGGTCCGACTCTGACGTCATCCGAGGCAGAGCGCGATCCGACGTTTAACAGACGTGGATCTTACAGTGGCTGAATGCGAAGTGAACCTTACTACTGTGTCTCGGGCTGTGTTTATATAGGTGTCGGAACGGACGGCCAAGGGAACATCTATCTGCCTTCTGTATACTGCAGCAGCCTCCGACACATAATATTTAATATCATAGTTATATATGAATTCAGACACTTCTTAATACTGGTATGTATTCAGATAAGTTTTTTGAAAGCACAGAAAAAGTTTCAACTGGCTTTAATGAAAACTTTGCGTTCTAGAATTTTTATACTGGAACTGACGGTAGATCGTTACCTCTGAACCATACCTTTACTAGATCTTATATCGGCTGTTATTAATACTACAACTCTACAATTTAGTATAGCTCTATTAATTGGTAGGTTTTATCATTTACTTTAACCAAAATTCTCTACTCTTAAAATTACAGGTACTTTATCTACTACAATTGAGTATATTTTAGTTACAAAATTTGTTTTTACTCAATTACTCAAAAACTATAAAAGATAGCTTAACGTGGTCTCTCAGGCATTATTTCTAGGATGAACTAAAGCACGAACCAAATTCTGACGTTTCTAAGTCCAATATTTAGCGCTTTTCATTTTTCCTAAATCCACGGATTCCGGTCGTAATTGTAACTATTTGGTTTTGAAACTTGCACCACTTATTTATGAGCTCTGTAGGCACTTTCTGACCAAATTCTGACTATCTAGCTTTACTATTCAGCGCCACTTATTTTTCTCTAAAAACGGGATTTTTACGTAAACTATGAAGTCTAGGTATATAAAACAAGATATTTGGAACATCATTGTAATAAACAACATTTTAACCAAGTTTTAAACGTAAGTTTTGATTTTTAATTTCAGACTTAATCGTAGAGCAATACTTGTGCGCTACGCGCAGACGCGTTAAAAGTGATGTGGCGCTGCTAGCAGTGAACTGGGGAAAGCCCCGGCACACTAGATCTCCTCCGTATCTCACACACGATAGAGAGCTTGTTTTGCTTCAGCCTGCATGGGCAGGAAACTGAATTTCTAAGACTGTATGTTTTTCAAATCTCAGAGTCTAATAAATGATCAAGTCTTTCCGAACCATCAAACATTTCCTGATATTGTGGTGCGTATCTTTAAATGATGTTTGCCACCTACATTCTTTATTGATTATTTTACTTAGACCTTAACCTCCAGTTAGTTAAGTTCTAGCGCGCCATCTTGTGAGCCTTTTCTCACAACAGCTCCACGGGGCCCTAACACTTGCCTGGCAGTCTAGTTGCCGGCATGAGAGCGCGTGCTCACGGTACTGTAAACAAACCACATTTGTCATCCAGGAACGGTTTCTTCGTGGGTAAGTTGTCATCGTCACAGTCAGTTTTCTGGTTTCACATTGCTTCTGACTTCGTTGTTTCATATGCTTACCAAAAATTTTAGCTGTTTTCCTATTATTATTTGTACTCATTCATTTGCGAAAGGTGTATTAGCTAGCCATCATATGGATGTATTTTGCCCAAGTTAGGTACTCCTTGCACGCTTTAGTAGCATTTTTTCTATTGTCATTACGATTTTTCGTGTTGATTGGCGACTCCATACAGTGCTGCGTGCACAACGACCATATTCTTGAAATTAGATGGAAGGTCACCGTTGGCCGTAATATTTATGGTTATTGACAGAAAAGTCGATTTTCAATCACATAGTGATCACAATCGCTTCATAGCTTTGGTTACTGATAAGAACTTGACACCAGTGCCTATGAGTTTGATTTGTACACCACAGCACTGAAGATGATCACTAAGTGATTGAAAATCGATTTTGCTGTAAATAAACCATCAATATTACGGCCAACGGTGACCTTCCTTCTAATTTTTTCGTGTTGCTTCTAGGTAATGAAACGAAGTATTGACAGTGGATACCTTGCTGTTACCTCCCAGTTCTTTGGGATTCTTAATCACGTTTAACACCTAGGTTACGAGAATGATGTAATTTATGGCTGACGTAATGAAGGGTTGACAGCAGCTATCTGGCTGTTACATTCCGGTTCTATAGGAATTTTTATTACTTTCTGCGCCTCGTTTACGGTTAGCAAGAATTTTTATTGGTAAGCCCAGGTATGGTGCAATATTTTACGAGTTGAAATTCATACCCCTCACAATCTCCCGAAAAGCAAATGTGACCCGGTATTCCACAGTACAGTCGGCGTAGGTCTTCCTCTTGTTATTTTTAATTTAATCGTTCATTATTGCCTTTAATAGCAATTCACACTTATATCAGTTTGTAATTTCCCCAGATTACCTGATGATGCGTGACACAGGTGAAACGCGTCACATGTGAAGATTTAGTAAAACCTATCTTGTGCAATTATAATTGTTTTTTCTGTTCTAAAAACACTGTGCGCCGTCGACAGATTTACTATACTTCATTTCCACCCCTGCTTTACAGAGGGGGTAAGTGTCCGACCTCAGGCGGCGGCGGTGGCCGAGCGGTTCTAGGCGATGCAGTCCGCAACCGCGCGACTGCTACGGTCGCAGGTTCGAATCCTGCCTCGGGCATGGATGTGTGTGATGCCCTACGCTTAGTTAGGTTTAAGTAGTTCTAAGTTCTAGGGGACTGATGACCTCAGATGTTAAGTCCCATAGTGCTCTGAGACTTTTTTTTTTTTGTCCGACCTCAGTGCCGTATGATGTGGTGCGGACTTCCACCAACTTGTCACCTACTCTTGGTTTCTTCATTCTTCAAACACCTTCCACACATCCTCTTGGCAGTAACACACGAATAGTTGACGAGTTTCACTTATGTCGAACATCGCTTCCCACGCGCGGGGTCTTAACAGTATACTCCCGCTAGAGTCGCTTATGCCAGTAGATTTCGTCGCTAGAATGATTCACCATTCGCTTCCTGCTCAGCTTACACAATTTATTTACTACGCTACGTGCCCGCAGCAACATTCAGTGACGTGGTGCGCAGCGGTCCTGATGTTTCACTTTACCAGTGTATGTGCTACAGTACGTGCAAAAAGTGGTTGCACAGAGTATCAAAATGTGAGCTAGGCTTGCCTCACATGTTTAATATCCGCAACGCTGTAGTGATGTGCAGTGATGTTCTACCAAACCTCAAATACCATACTTATTTTCACTCTGCAGCGGAGTGTGCGCTGATATGAAGCTTCCTGGCAGATTAAAACAGTGTGCCGACCGAGACTCGAACTCGGGACCTTTGCCTATCGCGGGCAAGTGCTCTACCATCTGAGCTACCGAAGCACGACTCACGCCCGGTACTCACATCTTTACTTCTGCCAGTAAAACGTCTCCTACCTTCCAAACTTTACATATGCTCTCTTGCGAACCTTGCAGAACTAGCACTCCTGAAAGAAAGGATACTGCGGAGACATGGCTTAGCCACAGCCTGGGGGATGTTTCCAGAATGAGATTTTCTCTCTGCAGCGGAGTGTGTGCTGATATGAAACTTCCTGGCAGATAAAAACTGTGTGCCCGACCGAGACTCGAACTCGGGACCTTTGCCTTTCGCGGGAAGTTTCATATCAGCGCACACTCCGCTGCAGAGTGAAAATCTCATTCTGGAAACATCCCCCAGGCTGTGGCTAAGCCATGTCTCCGCAATATCCTTTCTTTCAGGAGTGCTAGTTCTGCAAGGTTCGCAGGAGAGCTTCTGTAAAGTTCGGAAGGTAGGAGACGTTTTACTGGCAGAAGTAAAGATGTGAGAACCGGGCGTGAGTCGTGCTTCGGTAGCTCGAATGGGTATAGGTTAGGAACTGGATTCCTAGTAGAGAGGGAATGGATTGGGGCACGTTCCCGACCCTAACCTCACCTGCAAGTCACAGATGAAAAATAAATCAGTAGAACAGCAGATACAAGAATATGGCGAGAAACATCTAGTGTCTGATATAAAGGAAGATCTTGAACTCCCTATAGATGCGTTTAGAAGGCTGGAACTGACAAAAACAATAAGGCAGTGAAATATTTTGCGATGTCGCTGTTCGAGACTTCTCTTCTGTCCATGTAATTTACCCTGGAAGGAACACACATCAAGGATTTACTGAATGATTAATTTGGGTCTGGGAAATGATGATGAGGAATCGGCTGCAGAAGAAGAAAATGTGCATGCTGAACTGCCACCAGTTGAAGGTGACAGTGAAGATGATAAATTGTGCTACTGCTAAAGACTCATTTTTTGAATGCTGTAATTTATGACTGAAATTATCTGTCACCTTATTTACGTCATTTCATTGTAGCCCTTTTTCTTACTGTTTTTGGTGAATAAAAAAAAAGTAGTTAGAAAAAAAAAAGATGGTAGAGCACTTGCCCGCGATAGGCAAAGGTCCCGAGTTCGAGTCTCGGTCGGGCACACTGTTTTAATCTGCCAAGAAGTTTCATATCAGCGCACACCCCGCTGCAGAGTAAAAATCTCATTCTCGAAACATCCCCCAGGCTGTGGCTAAGCCATGTCTCCGCAATATCCTTTCTTTCAGGAGTGCTAGTTCTGCAAGGTTCGCAGGGGAACTTCTGTAAAGTTTAGAAGGTAGGAGACGAGGTACTGGCAGAAGTACAGCTGTGAGTACCGGGCGTGAGTCGTGTTTCGGTAGCTCAGATGGTAGAGCACTTGCCCGCGAAAGGCAAAGTTCCCGAGTTCGAGTCTCGGTCGGGCACACAATTTTAATCTGCAAGGAAGTTTCATATCAGCGCACACTCCGCTGTAGAGTGAAAATCTCATTCTGGAAACATCCCCCAGGCTGTGGCTAAGCCATGTCTCCGCAATATCCTTTCTTTCAGGAGTGCTAGTTCTGCAAGGTTCGCAGGAGAGCATATGTAAACTTTGGAAGGTAGGTGACGAGGTACTGGCAGAAGTAAAGCTGTGAGGACTGGGCGTGAGTCGTGCTTCGGTAGCTCAGATGGTAGAGCACTTGCCCGCGAAAGGCAAAGGTCCCGAGTTCGAGTCTCGGTCGGGCACACAGTTTTAATCTGCCAGGAAGTTTCACCATACTTATCACTTACTACTTATAACAGAAATTGTGGCAAGCACGCCAAATCCTCCACTCCTAAGACTGCTAAACACGGCCACCCATTGATGTTCAGAGGTAACTATGCACGATAGCGCAGCCGCGTGCAATATACGAACTACCATTAAGGCGACGTTTCCCAACAGAGAACGAGAGGATATATCAGCGGGTGTTTGTGTGGCCGTGGATACGCACGGCCAGGCGACGCAGGGTCTGTTTGACGAGATGGCGGCCCAGCGTTCCACGCACGGCCCATGTTTACGGAACGTGCGTCGATCAGCAGCTGGCGGATGTGCCTCGCCTTGCCGAGAGTTCTCTGCCTGCAACAGGCAGACTCCACTGTCCGCCCGAGTTAACCTACTTGTCACGTGGTCCGACCGGTTGAGGGAAAAACAGAACGCATAGTAAAATCGTCATAACACTTTTTAATGGTGGATAAAAACAGGCAAACGGCTGCACATATTTTACTCCATTGACCTGGTTTCGATGCTGTCTAAGGATATCTTCATCAGAATAACTTATACTAAGCTACAAAATTTTGTTATCAACATAGGCAGCGTAAAAGACCATGTAAAAAATTTTAAGCAGCAGTATAAGTATTAAAAACTGAACAGGTATGACTTTCACTCTCTGAAGGTGGCAGGGGAAAAATACAGGGAGCGAAAGGCTATTTACAGTTTGTACAGAAACCAGATGGCAGTTATAAGAGTCGAGGGACATGAGAGGGAAGCAGTGGGTGGGAAGGAAGTGAGACAGGGTTTTAGCCTCTCCCCGATGTTATTCAATCTGTATATTCAGCAAGCAATAAAGGAAACAAAAGAGAAATTTGGAGTAGGTATTAAAATCGATGGAGAAGAAATAGAAACATTGAGGTTCGCCGATGGCTTTGTAATTCTGTCAGAGACAGCAACGGACTTTTAAGACCAGTTGAACGGAATGGATGTAAGTAGGTTGTTTATGTTTTCTTATTGGCAACGTTACGTAGCCCTCTGTATTAAAATCACTGGTTGTGCTGTATGCAGTCTGTGGCTAGTTTGCATTGTTGTCTGCCATTGTAGTGTTGGGCAGCGGCAGCTGGATGTGAACAGTGCGTAGCGTTGCGCAGTTGGAGGTGAGCCGCCAGCAGTGGTGGATGTGGGGAGAGAGATGGCGGAGTTTTCAGATTTGTTAGACGGGATGTCATGAACTGATATATATATTATGACTATTAAGGTAAATACGTTGTTTGTTCTCTACAAAAATCTTTCATTTGCTAACTATGCCTATCAGTAGTTAGTGCCTTCCGTAGTTTGAATCTTTTATTTAGCTGGCAGTAGTGGTGCTCGCTGTATTGCAGTAGTTCGAGTAATGAAGATTTTTGTGAGTTAAGTGATTTGTGAAAGGTACAGGTTAATGTTAGTCAGGGCCATTCCTTTGTAGGGATTTCTAAAAGTCAGATTGCGTTGCGCTAAAAATATTGTGTATTAGTTTAAGCACAGTCGTGTATAATTGTTCAAAGGGGACGTTTCATATGGCGACTGTGCCAGGATACCTCACTGGAATCTTCTGATTTTTTCTTGTAGTTTGTGTATTTAGTGCAGCTTGTGTTTATTGCTAGCGCGTAATTATAGAGAGAATTTCCTTGGTAGTTGTGGTTTTTCATTTGTTGCACAGTAAAACAGTTGTGGCATGCATGAAGATTTGCACCAAGTATTTCGCAGCTGCGCTTGCAATTAACTAGATATTATTTTCAGTTCTATGTTAATGCATTCTCTTGTTTTTGCTCTTCAAATTGTGTTTTTTTGTGTTGTCGTGTGAAATATTGTGACAATAATGGCGTGTGAAAAACGTAATACTAGGCTCCAAAGTAAACTGAGAAATGACAATGAAGACGAAAGCAGTGTGTTAGCGCCGCAGAGTAATGAATTAACTAATGTTCAAAGTGGTAATTTGGTAATTGCGCATAGGGAAATGGAGCGGGTTGCAAATAATGGTGTACACAGTGAAACAAGTAGTGAACAGGGAAGCATTATCGATCGATCGCTCGGCAACAGCTCGCCTCAGGAATCCGAAATGACAGGACACAATTTTGCAAATACTGTAGAATCAGGTTTTGCGTCCTGACAGTTTTCTTAAATAAGTCAAGACACATTTTCTGCTTGTCAAAATGTGAATGTTGCCGGTGCAAATACACTGCCGAAAAGCGTAGAGGAACAGATTGCAGACACTAATGCATTGTTATTACAGCTAATGCAACAAATGGAACAAAATCAGAGACAAACACAGCAACAGTTAGACACAATGGAACAAAATCTTCAAAAGTTAGACACAATGGAACAAAATAACTTAGACACAATGGAACAACACCAGAGGCAAACACAGCAACAGTTAGACACAGTGGAACAAAATCTTCAAAAGTTAGACACAATGGAACAAAATCAGAGACAAACACAGCAAAAGCTTCAAAAGTTAGACACAATGGAACAAAATCTTCGGAAGTTAGACACCACGCTTGAACAAACACGTGAAGACTTAACTACTGAGTTACATAACATTGAATCGAAATGTCAAAAAGTATGTAATGACGTAAAAACACAAATTTGTAAGCATTTTCAACCTATCTTTTCGCGGCATGAAAATGCATTACAGAATCACGAAGCAGCCATAAAAGAACTGCAAACCATTGTTCGTGAAAATCATGAGACCTTGTGGGCTAAAATTGACTCAGTTGCATCTACCGATTCGGTTACGCAACTTGCAAAAACTCAGGAAAACTTAAAGGACACAGTAGATTCGATTTCAGCACAAATGGACACTCTGAAACTTGGTTCAGAAAAACACACTGAGGAAATGTGTTCACTATCGGAGAAAGTAGCCGAACTTTCGGATCAGGTCACTAACTTATCTACAAAGGTAGATGATCATCTGAATGACACAAGACCCGTAGCCTTCACTGACACACAAGAGTATGAACAAAATAGAAAATTCAAGCAAAATCAAAATCAAATCAATACACAGTACAAAAGAGAAATCCGAGAACTACAAGATCAGTTGACGCAGGTAATACAAGAATTACATATTTCAGAGGTCACTCGCGCTCCAGTACGGGAGGAGGGACATAGAAATGCGGAACAACCACAAAATAATAACACAGGACACTGGAAATAATGAAAGAAATTGGCAAGGCGCATTGGATGAGATGGAACCGCCGAAACGAAGTAACAACGGGCGATGTGCGACTCGCCGACACGATGATTTCGACTATAAGCTGTTCATTACTACACGTAAATTCAAAACGTTTAAGAATTCTGCCAACGACATTGATCCACAAGCGTGGCTCCATCAATTCTCTCATTGTTTTCCTCCCAACTGGTCGTTAGAACACAGATTAGAATTTATATGTGGCTACTTGGAGAATGAACCAGCTGTAAGAATGCGGTCGGTCATTCACGATTGCCACAGTGAAGGAGAGTTTTACCATGACTTCCTCTCAGCATATTGGTCTCAAGCCACACAAGACAGAGTAAAACATAGCATCATAATGATGAAACATTTCGAACAATCTGAATTTTCCAGTCTTATGAAATATTTTGAAGACATGTTGCATAAGAATCAGTATCTTTCAAACCCATACAGCCCCTCAGAACTTATTCGCATTTGCTTAATCAAACTGCCTGAACATTTACCACATATTATTTTGGCAGGACGTTGCAAAGACGACATTGAAGCATTTCAGGGACTCTTACAAGAATTAGAAATTGACACCAACAATCGCAGAATGCGAAACCAGGAACACAACAATTACAGGTCACATCCGTCGCAATTCCGCGATGAAAGAAGTAATAACTGGACATGACAAGACTATTCTCACAACACAAATTGTGACCAAAACAGACACCACCCATATGACAACCGTTGGCAGAGTAGTAATAATTACAGGGAAAGATCACCTCTCCGCGGTAATGACTTTCACAGAGACAACAGACAATATGGGAAACAAAATAATTATTATCAAGGGAGACAGAATAACTTTAGACGCAACGGTCCAGCGCGCAGTTACGATTCAGGGAGAAATTCTCCACCACGTGACCGACAAGAAAGAAACTATGGAATCTACCGACATGACGACAGACGATATGATCGTAACGACAGACCTGAACTGCATCAGAACTGGCGGGATTTAAACAGAGCAGGACCCTCTCGTCACGGTGAATTTGTAGAAGTTAGGTCTCCAAATCCCAATAACGACGCGCGCCAACAAAGAGACAATAGGCAATGACTCACACCGCTGGCAGCCACAAAACGTACTTATGAAACTGACGACACAGCTGCCGTAGCTAGCAATTACGTAAAAATGGAAGACATTAGGGACATCTTACTCCAGGAACACGACGTAAAAAATAACAACATTGCATATCCTGTGATTTACATTACTGTAAATGACGTAAAATTTACGGCAGTACTTGACTCTGGCAGTCCCATTTCAGTAATTAGTGAAACAGCTTTTAGCAAATGCATCAAATCGAACGATTGCCCCACACTTCCGTTACGTAAGATTAAATTACAAGATGCAATCATTGGAAAAAGTGTAGATGTACGCCAACAAACCAACTTAGAATTCTTTTGTCAAAGCCACAGCTTGTCTATGAACTTTCTTATTGTTCCATTATTGTCGAAGGAAATTATACTGGGAGTAGACTTTTTGAATGAATAGAAAGCAATCTTAAGCTTTCACGATGCTGAAATAGGTTTAGAGAAAGAAGGTAAGTCAATAGCTTTGAAATTTGAAGACTGGCTTTCAAACCATGATGAGGAATACTGTTATCCTCAAATATAATTGGCATTAATAATATGTTATTACCTTGTAAATATGCTTAGTTATTGTTTATTCTGTTTCGTTTTAATGCTCATGTGTGAAGTTGATGTTTCGAAAGTTATTCTGATTTTTTTATGTATTTACTTATGTCATAATTCCTGTAACACTGATGTATACGTTTATTTCTATTCTGTTGTACAGCCTGTACTACACATGTTATCCGTATTATTATGTTTTTAATGATGTTTTCTGTATCTTTGTAATTGTATTCTAATGTTATAAAATTGTAATTGACACCAGTTCATCATATTATTAACTTGTAAGTTACATTTCACTGCACACGTTTCTGTTGGTCACAGTATATGGACAATATGTGAGAAGTAGGGACTGTTAGTGTTTGCACGTGTGTTAATAATTCAGCAAGGGACTGGATAACAGCATTGCTGGTTCTAAGGACAATTCCAAAAACTTAGTGCGTGCACAAGTGGTGGTTAGGGACTTGCTATATTCTCCGCAAGACTCTTCGATGGTGATTGTGCACCTGCACAGTCACAACAGATGGCTGCTGGCCATCTCTACAAGGACTACAGTGGTTCTACACCTTTGATGACCCACCAATACCATTATTTCTACAAGGACTGCAGTGGGTCTGCACCTCTGGTGGCCCACCAATACCACAATCTCTACCAGGATTACAGTGGGTCTACTCTGTGATGACCTACCTGCCAATATTCATCAACTTCGATTGACACTGTGGTGGGTTTGTTCTGTTGTGGCCCATTACCTGTCTGCATGTCGAGAGTCAGCACTGTCTTTCCGTTGGAAGGACAACACTACTTCTTCAAGACTGCATGGAAATCCACTACTTCGTGTGCATTGTCTTTTACTGCTCAGACTTTGAGAAAAGAATCGGCAGTTTTACTGTGATGAATGATCAGGACTGTCTTTATGGACTGTGAGAAAATTTTAGCTTTTGACCAACATTGTATTAATAAGTGTGTGCATTTGATATCTTTCTTACTGTAATTATGAAAAATTTTATCAAATCATTATTGGCCACTGCCCAAAACAATTTGTAAAATTTTTTGTGGGGAGCTTGGGGGCTATGTAAGTAGGCTGCTTATGTTTTCTTATTGGCAACATTACGTAGCGCTCTGTATGAAAATCACTGGTTGTGCTGTGTGCAGTCTGTGGCTAGTTTGCATCGTTGTCTGCCATTGTAGTGTTGGGCAGCGGCAGCTGGATGTGAACAGCGCGTAGCGTTGCGCAGTTGGAGGTGAGCCGCCAGCAGTGGTGGATGTGGGGAGAGAGATGGCGGAGTTTTGAAATTTGTTAGACGGGATGTCATGAACTGATATATATATTAAGACTATTAAGGTAAATACATTGTTTTTTCTCTACAAAAATCTTTCATTTGCCAACTATGCCTATCAGTAGTTAGTGCCATCCGTAGTTTGAATCTTTTATTTAGCTGGCAGTAGTTGCGCTCGCTGTATTGCAGTAGTTCGAGTAATGAAGATTTTTGTGAGTTAAGTGATTTGTGAAAGGTACAGGTTAATGTTAAGTCAGGGTCATTCCTTTGTAGGGATTTCTAAAAGTCAGATTGCGTTGCACTAAAAATATTGTGTGTCAGTTTAAGCACAGTCCTGTATAATTGTTCAAAGGGGCGTTTCATGGATAGTGTCTTGAAAGGAGGATATAAGATGAACATCAACAAAAGCATAACGAGGATAATCGAATGTAGTCGAATTAAGTCGGGTGATGCTGAGGGAATTAGACTAGGATATGAGACACTTAAAGTAGTAAAGGAGTTTTGCTATTTGGGGAGAAAAATAACTGATGATGGTCGAAGTAGGGAGGATATAAAATGTAGACTGGCAATGGCAAGAAAGCGTTTCTGAAGAAGAGAAATTTGTTAACATCGAGTATAGATTTAAGTGGCAGGAAGTTGTTTCTGAAAGTATTTGTATGGAGTGTAGCCATGTATGGAAGTGAAACATGGACGATAATTAGTTTGGACAAGAATAGAATAGAAGCTTTCGAAATGTGGTGCTACAGAAGAATGCTGAAGATTAGACGGGTAGACCACATAACTAATGTGGAGGTATTGAATAGAATTCGGGAGAAGAGAAGTTTGTGGCGCAACTTGACCAGAAGTAGGGATCGGTTGATAGGACATGTTCTGAGGCATCAAGGGATCATCAATTTAGTATTGGAGGGCAGCGTGGAGGGTAAAAATCGTAGAGGGGGACAAAGAGATGAATACACTAAGCAGATTCAAAAGGAAGTAGGTTGCAGTAGGTACTGGGAGATGAAGAAGCTTGCACAGGATAGAGTAGCATGGAGAGCTGCATCAAACCAGTCTCAGGACTGAAGACCACAACAACAACAACAACAGGTACACATTATGTGGAGAGACACTAAAATTCATAATCGTTGTTAAACCACGAGTGACATCACACTTAAAGGTCTGTCGACCGATTTCGCCGTTGCACAGAGATCAGCTCAGTGGGTGTCACCTTGGGGGTGCGAATAGCATAGAGCGGCACAGAAACGGCAAGAAACAGCTATATTATAGATGAAAATATTTCTAACAGGAGACCAGGCTTAATAACAGACGTATGAAAACAGGTAAGGCACTGTCAAAATGTCGTGAACAGCGATTTGAAGCCGTAACACAAGTTTTTATTTCGCTGTTGTTGCGGTTAATTAAGACTGAGGCCATTATTAACAGACAAATGCTTCAAGATTTCTAGTTATTTAGGAATTTCAAGCCTACTATACTCTACGGAGGATAGTACTTCATCGACTCCCTTCGGTTTCTGCCGGTACTTAGCAGATGAACCACAAGGGAGGAATTACGTACATAAGCATCCTTTCTTCCCTGTAAACACGCTTTACATGTGGTACTGATGGCTCTTCCGGTCTGTCCTGTGGAGTAAACCGGACATGCGTCAGAAGTTTTTTTATAGAATTAATAAGTAAACGAGTAATCGAAGATTTCAAATTGTGAATTCGATTTCTCTGCGAACTGTTACTAGTGGAAAAAGCAACTCTGCACTCATGTCTGTTTTGTAGCAGACAACAAATTCTGTAGTCAGTGGTCCCTAAACACAGTATGAGCAAACTTTTTTGCTTTCCTCACTGCCATTATTAGCAATATTACCTCAAGCAGTCACTCTGCTATTAGTTATGGCTCTGAAAATATTATCGACAAAGAAAGGTTCATAGCCATAATTAACTGCCATCATTTTTATTAAATTCATTCCGACTTTACTTTTTTTGGTCTTGAAATAGCCCGATGAAAAGTTGAATGGAAAAAGACTTTTGTTGTGAAATTGCAGATGTGTAGAGTGGAGGGTAAAATTTGGTCTACACTAGTTTCTTTCCGAAAAATTCAAGAGGGATGACGACGATTCTGCTACTCAGATGGACAAGTAAAGTTAATTCTTTCACAAGGTTCATTAAAAATCTTAAATAAACGATCGGCTGCAGTATCAGGTACGTTGCAGGCGATCAGAATGTCATCTACCTGCCTACAAAACGGTTGAATGCGCCGCACGCCAGCCGTGTTCAAGATTGACAGCTTAACACGTTGAATTTAGGCCACTGGAGGAAACGTGACTCTAGTGGAGACATGCTGGTACAAGTAGCTGCAGACTGGCAACCAACTTCTGTGTGGTTCGATGGAACACCGCACATCTAGGTTTAAAGCCCGTAAGTCACCAGTTTCTAAACAATCGTGGTTCACAGCCTCGATGTAATTTCCAGCAGCCGAATCTATCTGAAATGTCCAACGTGGGCTGTTAAAATTTTCCACACAGATGAACCTTCTTCCACCTTCAATTGTGCGTCACATTTTCTAATGGGAGGGCACAAAGCGAATAAATTCTAGTCAGTTCTATTCGAATCATACATAATTCTGCTGTTGAATGAAACAGCAAATTTACCGTTACCAATCACTTTGTGTTTACGCTGAGGTAACAAATGGCATGAGGTACCATCCAGTACCGTGTCGTAGCTCCTTTTGCCCGGCGCAGCATGGACTCGACGTAGCATGGACTCAACAAGTCGTTGCAAATCCCGTGCAGGAAGTCGAGCCACAATGCCTCTATAGCAATTTATAATTGCGGATGTGTTTCCGGTGCAGGACTTTGTGCATGAACCGGCCTCTTAATTGTGACCCATAAACGTTCGATGGGATCGATGACGGACAACCTGAGTGGCCATATCAGTCGCTCAAATTGTCCACAACGTTCTTTAAACCAATCGCGAGCAATTGCGGCCCAATGACATAGCGCATTGTCATCCATAAAAACTACATACAGGGTGTTTCAAAACAGACCGGTATATTTGAAACGGCAATAAAAACTAAACGAGCAGCGATAGAAATACACCGTTTGTTGCAATATGCTTGGGACAACAGTACATTTTCAGGCAGACAAACTTTCGAAATTACAGTAGTTACAATTGTCAAAAATAGATGGCGCTGCGGTCTGGGAAACTCTATAGTACGATATTTTCCACATATCCACCATGCGTAGCCATAATATGGCGTAGTCTCTGAATGAAATTACCGGAAACCTTTGACAACGTGTCTGGCGGAATGGCTTCACATGCAGATGAGATGTACTGCTTCAGCTGTTCAATTGTTTCTCGATTCTGGCGGTACACCTGGTCTTTCAAGTGTCCCCACAGAAAGAAGTCACAGGGGTTCATGTCTGGCGAATAGGGAGACCAATCCACGCCGCCTCCTGTATGTTTCGGATAGCCCAAAGCAATCACACGATCATCGAAATATTCATTCAGGAAATTAAAGACGTCGGCCGTGCGATGTGGCCGGGCACCATCTTGCATAAACCACGAGGTGTTCGCAGTGTCGTCTAAGGCAGTTTGTACCGCCACAAATTCACGAAGAATGTCCAGATAGCGTGATGCAGTAATCGTTTCGGATCTGAAAAATGGGCCAATGATTCCTTTGGAAGAAATGGCGGCCCAGACCAGTACTTTTTGAGGATGCAGGACGATGGGACTGCAACATGGGGCTTTTCGGTACCCCATATGCGCCAGTTCTGTTTATTGACGAAGCCGTCCAGGTAAAAATAAGCTTCGTCAGTAAACTAAATGCTGCCCACATGCATATCGCTGTCATCAATCCTGTGCACCATATCGTTAGCGAATGTCTCTCGTGCAGCAATGGTAGCCGCGCTGAGGGGTTGCTGCGTTTGAATTTTGTATGGATAGAGGTGTAAAATCTGGCGCATGAGAAGATACGTGGACGTTGGCGTCATTTGGACCGCAGCTGCAACACGGTGAACGGAAACCCGAGGCCGCTGTCGGATCACCTGCTGCACAAGCTGCGCGTTGCCCTCTGTGGTTGCCGTACGCGGTCGCCCTACCTTTCCCGCACGTTCATCCGTCACGTTCCCAGTCCGTTGAAATTTTTCAAAGAGATCCTTTATTGTATCGCTTTTCGGTCCTTTGGTTACATTAAACCTCCGTTGAAAACTTCGTCTTGTTGCAACAACACTGTGTTCTAGGCGGTGCAATTCCAACACCAGAAAAATCCTCTGTTCTAAGGAATAAACCATGTTGTCCACAGCACACTTGCACGTTGTGAACAGCACACGCTTACAGCAGAAAGACGACGTACAGAATGGCGCACCCACCGACAGCGTTGTCTTCTATATCTTTCACATCACTTGCAGCGCCATCTGTTGTTGAAAATTATAACTACTGTAATTTCGAAAGTTTGTCCGCCTGAAAATGTACTGCTGTCCCAAGCATATTGCAACATACGGTGTATTTCTATCGCTGCTCGTTTAGTTTTTGTTGCCGTTTCAAATATACCGGTCATTTTTGAAACACCCTGTAGTTGTTTGGGAACATGAAGTCCATGAGTGGCTAAAAATGGTCTGGAAGCAGCTGAACATAACCATTTCCAGTCAATGTTCGTTTCAGTTGGACCGGAGGACCCAGTCCATTCCACATAGACAAAGCCCACACCATTATGCAGCCACCATTGTCTTACACAGTGCCTTGTTAACAACTTGGGTCCGTAGCGTCTGCACCACTCTCGAACTCTTCCATCAGCTTTTACCTACTGAAACCGGTACTGATCTGACCACGCCACGGTATTCGAGTCGTCTAGGATTCAACCGATATGATCACGAGGCAACGAGATGCGCTGTAGGCAATGTCTTGCTGTAAGTAAAGACAGTCGCGTCGCTCGCCTGCTGCCGTAGCCGATTAACGCCAAATTTCACCGCGCTGTCGTAACGGGAACGTTCGTCGCGATTATTTTAAGCAGTGTTGCTTGTCTCTTAGCACTGACAACTCTAGGCATACGCCACTGCTCTCGTTCGTCAGCCGAAGGCGTCGGTAGCCGCACTGTCCGTGGCGAGAGGTAATGCCTGAACTTTTGTGTTCTCGGCATACTCTTTGACACTATGGATATCGGAATATTGAATACCCTAACGATATACGAAATGGAAAGTGCCATGCGTTTAGCTCCAATAACCATTGCGTGTTCAGAGTCTGTTAACGCTCACTCTACGGACATAATCACGTCGGAAATCCTTTCACATGAACCAGCTGAGTCCAAATGTCGAGAAACAAAAGATTATTTCAGAAACACAGCTCTGTGGAGGTCTTTAACTAAAAACTAAAGATAAATGTAAACGTGAAAATAAGATAAATGAAACAGGATATAAAGAGATTTCAGTCGTGGTTGCAATAAGGATGGATTTATTAGTTCTTCATTTGAGACGCGTTCCGCTTATATTGAAAAGCATCAGACAATCTATGAAAATTACAAAACCCAATTCAAATGTAATGACAACATACGAAAATTCTAGAACAACAAAAGCACCTAAAAATTCTTACACCCTACAACAGAAAAGTTACGCGTCCTAAATTAACTGTCCGAAACCACGCGGCTGCTACGGTCGCAGGTTCGAATCCTGCCTCGGGCATGGATGTGTGTGGTTTCCTTAGGTTAGTTAAGTTTAAGTAGTTCTAAGTCTAGGAGACTGATGACCTCAGATGTTAAGTCCCATAGTGCTCAGAGCCATTTGAACCTAAATTAACTGCGTTTAGGATTGGCAGGGGAAGGCGGGTAGAGGGTAAACAAATATTGTACTAGCTCCAACAGTATCAAATACAAAATTTAACACTTCCAGAACTATTGGTAAATAATCAGTCTCATGAAATGAGGAGCCAAACGCATAAAATTACTCCCGGGAAAGAATGGGCCAAGTGCATGTATAACAACAAAATCCGGAACAATGCCGATAGTCGCAATTTGCACCTAAAAAAGAATACAAGAATACAAAGTATACTATCCGTAAAAAGAAACAGGCAAAATCCTACCCCGTGAAGGTTTACAGTAATGTGGTAACATACCACAACCCATTAACGGTAACAAAAGAGAACTCTCATATGGGAATACGTCTAGTGATCTCAGGCTCCTTTTTCTGTCGTAACACATCACTTTTAAATTGTCGCACTTTGTAGAAAAAGATCGTGTGTACGTGCAAAGATTAGACAGCAAAAACACAAACATTATTTGAAAGTGCAAAGAACATATAGCAAAACATAAACATTAATTCATTTTATGCCTTGGCATTGTAGAGATATTCGGTCGTGCTGACGAACACATATGTTGCAGTAAATATTTCAGGTGGTACAGAAACCTTTTATGTGACGTTTATATAGCTTAAAGTTTGCAGTCGCTTGCGGAATCATGTGACAAGTTGAAAACAGTAACCGCAATAGTTATGTTACCAACACAGGCCTTATTGTACTTAAATAACGACTTAGACTGTGGTTCAGTGATAAATGCTGAACATTTAGTCAGCTATTTCGTTACACATCAATAGTTTTCAAATTTAACTGACATCCAAAGACAGTAACATTGATAGCATATGAGTAAATGACATTAACTGCTACAGACATTGTAGTCTAAGAATTATATCGGCATTTATTATGCACATCTCTTAACTGAATCTAAACTTGCTGTATGGCAAGTTTCGACTCAAATATTAAGAGTCTGAATAGTGAAATCCCGTTCAAATTGAAAACACAGCTGACACTTAAGGACATGTTACAAGAACTCAAAAGCGCCAGCCATGCCTCTGTTTTACCATAGAACACGTAAACAACCCACAAGCGCCAGTAGACAATCCAACAGTGGAAGAGGGGGGTGGGGTGGGGGTGGGGGATCAATTTATGGATCAGGTGCGGCCCACGCCAACACCTGCCGCTTTCCAACCCGAAGCCTCGCGTGTTGTTCTGTGGCTCCCGCCAACCGTAAATTACAACTTTATCCTCTGTATCCAAATAGTTAATTCTCCTTCCTTCCCATTACACAGCGTAGGGAAGAGAAGGTCTCGCAGGAAATTAGTACAAACATAATGAGGTACGTAGATTGTTTCTGCAAACAGTTTGTGCTTGATCTATTTGCAACGGCTTTTTGGTAAAGAATATGACTGTATTTCTAACAAGACCTTATGGAATCACATTAACTACGAAATATTTGTGATCTGACGTATGTATTGTAAGTAGGCTGTTTATGTTTTCTTATTGGCAACGTTACGTAGCGCTCTGTATGAAAATCACTGGCTGTGCTGTGTGTAGTCTGTGGCCAGTTTGCATTGTTGTCAGCCATTGTAATGTTGGGCAGCTGGATGCGAACAGCGCGTAGCGTTGCGCAGTTGGAGGTGAGCCGCCATCAGTGGTGGATGTGGGGAGAGAGATGGCGGAGTTTTGAAATTTGTCATGAACTGCTATATATATTATGACTATTAAAGTAAATACATTGTCTGTTCTCTATTAAAATCTTTCATTTGCTAACTATCCCTATCAGTAGTTAGTGACTTCCGTAGTTTGAATCTTTTATTTAGCTGGCAGTAGTGGCGCTCGCTGTATTGCAGTAGTTCGAGTAACGAAGATTTTTGGTGAGGTAAGTGATTTGTGAAAGGTACAGGTTAATGTTAGTCAGGGCCATTCCTTTGTAGGGATTTCTGAAAGTCAGATTGCGTTGCGCTAAAAAAATATTGTGTGTCAGTTTAAGCACAGTCATGTATAAATGTTCAAAGGGGACGTTTCAGTATGATGAATTCCAATAAAATCAAAATCGCAGGAGACTGTTCAAAATCCAGCTCCCGGGTTCCTGGGTTCGATTTCCGGCAGGGTCAGGGATTTTCTCAGCCTCGTGATGACTGGGTGTTGTGTGATGTCCTTAGGTTAGTTAGGTTTAAGTAGTTCTAAGTTCTAGGGGACTGATGACCATAGCTATTAAGTCCCATAGTGCTCAGAGCCATTTGAACCATTTTGAACTGTTCAAAAATATTTTCTCAACATATTGGTTCTAGGGATATGTGTTGACCAGTGTTTCATTATAATGTAATAATGCACTTATAATCTACTGTTTTTGTACCCCAGTTATCCTTGTGTCTGTGAAAATAGCTTCAAAAGTAAACAAACCTGTCATAGACAGGGGGTAATGGGTATAAGTGCAGACTGGTGTCTGAGTATAGTGTACTGAACAACAATACGTAAGTATTTACGCCATTTGCAGGCTAATAATTATAGCTAAGTCGTATGTTTTCAGGATGGGTAGTACCTCAAAGTACATGTGGCACCAGCAAACCATTAATGTTTAATTTCTCCTGGGCACCAGGTCAGGTGTTGATTTGTGGACACCTCGATGAAAAATGGGAAGTCTATCCTGACAGGGGTGGTCCACTTAGTGGTGCAGCTACAACCATGGAGAAAACATCGAGTAGTACATTACGTGACGTGTTTGCAGGGAGACTGTTCGATGCTGAGAAAAACAATCAACAGTCTGGTGCGTGTACATACTCGTATTCAGGTACCAGGTCTAAAAATATCAGAAATTATGTCAATTACTACCTGTACAGTTATCAAAAGTGTTGTTCGTGTAATATTCTCAAAACAGCTGTTGCACCGATGCAAAAATTCGGCAGTGATGTCTCCGTCACTGTCGGATCAACTCAACATAAAGTTTTTGTGCCGCTCTTTCAAGTCATTCACTGAACCTATACACGAAGGGCACATAGCACACATCTATACCAGTAATCCTATTCTGACTGCTCTGTATCACTATCAATGTACAATTGTGCCAGTAAAACAAACTGGAAACAGAACCGAGCACTACTGGATGCAAGCTGTATGCTGAAGTGTAGATTGGGAATTACTGTTCTCTGGCACAAGTGAGCGAATGGAAGAAGTTTCTTTACAAACAAGACACAGAGAGAATACCGTCGATATTTACACTGTTCTGGAGCTATTTTCGGTGTAATAATAGATACAGAGATAATTGAGAGTAATACATCTAACGAAACAAAATTATTCTGTAACAAGCCATGGGTGATCACACGTTAAAACTGTGGTAACTACTGAATTAATCATCTGTCTGGCTATCACCACTGTTATTGGTTCAGTTGAGACACTTTTACAAAATTCTGCCGACCTTGCAAATTATTGACGTGCTGCACATAGTTCCGAATGTAATGAACAAGCTTGAGCGAAATCAGTATTCTCCCCACACTCTGTTTACTCCTCTACTAAACGACACACCCTCCACAACATCTTACTTACGAAAACCAACTCAAATACAACTCGTCTTTGGAAAATTCGCCTTTACACAAGACGCTTCAAATACAACTAGTTAAGTTTAGGAAATCCTTTTATAGTTACTTGTCCCTCTATGCCTGACTGGGGGAACACATTTATGGATTCGCATTCTCTCACAAAAAAACAATGAGCACAAAGAACTTCATACATAAATACAAATACACAGATGCTGCACATCCACTTCTGAGTCGATCTTACAAATAAATCTTCTCCTTGAATTATTATTAATTAGAGAAACAATTGTTCAGCAATAAATTGCAGTTGTTTCAAAGAAAAGCCTTTTTTGCATGCTGCACATCGAAATTTTTATTTTTATTTATGCTCCCAGCCGCGTTTCGCCTTTTTTACAAGGCATCTTCAGTGGTTGTCCTGAAATATTACATCATTTGTCCATTTTTACACATAGGTTATGGTTTCACATGTAGGTTATAGATTTGAGAATAGTTCCTTAACGTTTGTTTTATGAAACGGAAAGGTACTTACAGGTAACATTTCATTCATTGCATCCAAGCAAACTGCTGTTTCTCATCTGGCAACCAGGTGGATATCTTAGAGTTCACTTTCAGTTCACTGTTTACGTTACACATCACTGTAACTGACATCTTTTTAATACAGAGTTTCATTTGTTTTTCTAAGTGTTACCAACATTCTCAGTTTTCTGCATTGAACTGTTTTGTAAATGTGTGTGTGTGTGTGTGTGTGTTTGTGTGTGTGTGTGTGTTTGTGTATTAGAGAAGGAGAGAGATTTCTTATTTTTTTAATAAAATAAAAATTATTTATTTTATCTTTATTCCTATTTTTATTCATTTACTTATTCTTAAAAATAATAATAATTATTATTATATTTTCCTGTATATACTTACGAGAGGAATCTGATGTGTAATCATTTGTTGGGATTTCTGTCTATTATATGATAAATCAGCGTAAACAGTGAGTTGTTAGTCATATTTACTTGGTCTTTAAGTAGTTGTTTCTTTTCAGCCTTTGTTTGTATATATGATATTTTCCTGTAATGTTAGGATATGTCTTTCATGATTTATTCTAATTATTTTCATATCATTTTCTCTCAATGAATTAGAAGTTACCTATAAGTACCTTTCCATTCCATAAAGAAACGTTAAGGAACGGTTTTTAAATCTATAACCTAGATGTGAAACCATAACCTATGTGTAAAAATGGACAAATCATGTCATATTTCAGGGCACCCACTGAAGATGTCTCGAAAAAACGGCGAAACGCGTCTGGGTGCATACATAAAAATAAAAATTTCTATGTGCAGGATGCAAAAAAGGCATTTTTTTGAAACAACAGGAATTTCTAAGTTCTTTTTTATGTCCCTCCAGTGGTTGATCTGTATTAACACTACAGAACTCAACAATCGCTGTACAAAGGTTATCATGAAACAGCAGTTCACAGCAGTAAATCAGGCCCTGCTACCAGGTTAGTAATTACAGCTTACAGTCGTTCCATCGTGCATCAGCGGTGCACCCTCTCCTTTCACTCAGCGTCACAAAATGTGATAAGATTTAGAATGTACGGAACACTGACAGTACGAGAACTTCCCGTCAGCCTGTATTTCATAAATTTAATGTACTAGATAATTAGTAAAGAAACTTGGGCACTGATTAACTAAAGCAGGGGTGCAGTATCAGAGGACATTAACTTATTAAATTAAATAACCGTATGCCACCTTTATAATTAATTTTATAATTTCAATCTAAATGTATAGCTGAAACTTCCTAGCAGATTAAAGCTGTGTGCCGGACCGAGACTCGAACTCGAGACCTTTGCCTTTCGCAGGCAAGTGCTCTGTCATCTGAGCTACCCAAGCACGACTCACACCCGGTCCTCACAGCTTTACTTCTGCCAGTACCTCGTCTCCTACCTTCCAAATTTTACAGAATCTCTACTGCGAACCTTGCAGAACTAGCACTCCTGAAAGAAAGGATATTGCGGAGACATGGCTTAGCCACAGCCTTGGGGATGTTTCCAGAATGAGATTTTCACTCTGCAGCGGAGTGTGCGCTGATATGACCGGCATACAGTTTTTATCTGCCAGGAAGTTTCATATCAGCGCACACTCCGCTGCAGAGTGAAAATCTCATTCTAAATGTATAGGTGTTCTCTTGTTAAATGTTTTATAATTTTGTAACATTTGTACTTCTAGTGATCATACCTTAACATAGCTACAACCATGACTGTTACTTTAGCCTGAAAGGGTATTTCCTCTCCCATCAGTTCAAATTCATAATCATATATAGACTGACTGAAAGAAGTCGCAGGACGAAAAGAAGTTGTGCGACGTAAATGAGAGTTCTAGGTGTGTTTCTACGTCTTAAAGATGGCGTCTATTCAAATTTTGCAACAGTCACATAATACTGGCGCAGGTAGCTCCACTATGAGCATGCAAATCAGGTTTGTCTCCGACGGTCTTAAGCGTTACCTTTGAGAGCAGACGTTGTGAGTTGATGTTACTCAAGAATCCTTTTAAGGCGACAACGTCGCCATTATGAAGACCTTACTGAGTTTGACGAGGTCGTGCAATAGAGTTGTAAGAAGATGGATGTTCCTTCTGCGATACTGCAGAAAGACTTGGTAGTCTGCTGGCAAAGACAGTCAAGATATAACGCCGGAAATGCATATCCTCCTATTTCCATCTATTGTACTATAATTTTTTTTCCTTGTTTTGTTACCTCAAGATCTGACATTTCTGTGTCTTTATATATTGTAATTGTATTACTATATATATATATATATATATATATATATATATATATATATATATGTGTGTGTGTGTGTGTGTGTGTGTGTGTGTGTGTGTGTGTCTGTGTGCATTTATGTCGATGTATAATTGGTTGTTTTGTAAATATTATTTGTTTTTTTTACGCTGGGTCTTGCCTAGGGAAAACTATGCTACCGAACGAATACATCGATAGGTCGTGTGGAGAACCAAAGTGTTTAGGATCTTTGGTAGTGTTAACTCTGCCGCGTGGAGCGCGGGCAGAGCAGAGGGAGTCTGGCTGTAGTAGTGCAGTGTTGCCGCGCTTTCGGGGTTTGGCAGCATGTAATTGCTCTCGAATTGCTACGTTACTTTCTGACACGGCGTCGCGGACGGGAAGCATTAGCTGTCGCACATCTAGAGCCCGTTTCGCCTGGTGACCGTGTCGAGAAGAAGGCGCGCCAACATCCAGCTTCTGCAACAGCGGCGGCCGACAATGACTGACTGTCTCCACTTCCTCGATCGACGGCTTGAAACCTTCAATCAACCAACAAGGAAGACTGGAAGCACGTAAAGTTTTAGAACTGTATGGCAGACCTCAGCTTTTAAAATTGTTGCATCACAAAATTACAGCAACTTAGCATGAACCTTTGTTGCTCATTGTCCCAATTGCATTACCAAGCAGTGTCCCTTCATTTTCCGAAATGAACCCGAGTGTCGTTGAAATTCAGACGCCAGCGTTGAAGTAATATCATTCCATTTCACTGCTTTAATTTCAAAGTTCAGTTAATGTATTCATAGCTGGCTACATTATTTAGATTACGCAAGCACAAATTAAGAGTGTGAGTTTTGTTACCATATTTTAGCTTACCTGTGACTGCAGCTCGGCTTGGTACGTACTAAATTTTACTATTGTTAATTGTTCAGAATCATTTAATTCAAATTCAAAGTTAAACCTCTTATTTCTAAATTGCGTAGATTCAAGTTGCTTTTGAGATGATTATTGAGGTAGTCCAAGACTAACCGTATTTTACTGAATTTCGATGTGCTTCAGAAAGAAATCTCACTATTAACTTCAGTCACTAAATTAACTTTCGATTTTCCGGTTTTATTAATTCTTTTGCTAAGTTAAGTGAGAGTGTAGCGAAATTTATTACTTTTGACAACTGACAGTTTTTACACTACACGTGTCAACCTTCAGTTGCCATGCTTCTAGTGCTAATTATATGTGTAATAACCTTTCTTTTTCAGTTACTATAGTAATTGTATATAGGACTGGCGACCGTAATTTCCCCCAAATCTCAAATACCTAATTACCGCTAGTTAATTGTTAACGTAACAGCTGTACATTTACTTTCTTTATTAACTTTACCCCTTTTCAAAATTAATTTCCACCAGTTTCATTAGCACTTTTCCTTTCATTTAGATGTAACCCTTTCCTCCCTCTTTAGCGACAGATTAACTTCGGTGACGATTGCTTTTCCCAAATTTCCTTTAGGTATACGCGGTTTAATTTTTCACTCTCATTGAGGTCGATAAGTGAGGGGGAGGTTACAAAGAGAATGTAGGGTTGCAGGAAGACTGGCATCGAGACAAGTGGCATTGCCGAGAGGTGTTCGGCGTATGGCTCTGGCTCATCGTACAGCAATTTGAGCAGCAGTTTGCACCTCAGCGACACAACTAACTGATACAAATCGCTTACTTCAAGAACACCTCCGAGCCAGAAGCCCTATGGCATCCCAAAGCACCCTCATCTGCTGTTTCCCAGTGTCATGCGAGTGCAGGGTGGAGGCCAGTTCTGTTTTCTGATGAAAACTGCTCCTGCCCCGGTGCCAGTGGCGGCCGAGTGTGGGTTAAGGAGAGGCTAGCAACCAACCTGTCAGCGTGCTACACACACTGGACACACATCTCGAGTTATGGTCTGGAGTGCGGTTTTGTATGAAAGCCGGAGCACTTTCGTGGTTATCCCACTCAACCTGACTGGAAATTTGTACGCCAGTCTGGTGATTCGATCTGTTGTGCTGCCAATAGCGAATGGCATTCCAGGCGGAGTTTTCTATCGGACACCGATGTTGTAATGCAACATGCTCTACGAAGTGTCAACCGTTGCCTCGGCCTTCTCCATCACCGAATCTGTCTCCAAACGAGCACACATGGGACATCGTCGAATCAGAACTCAAGCGTTATCCACAAACAGCAATAACCGTAACTGCATTAACCGTCCCTGTATTGACAGACCATTTGCAACAGTCATGGAACTCTATCCCGCAAACTGTACTACACAACACATGCACGTTTGCGTGTTTACGTTCAACATTCTGGCGGCTACACCGACTATACATTAACCTGTGATCTTGCAGTGTTAACCATTTAAATCCTTTACTTAGGTAAATGTTGTTGTGGTCTTCAGTCCTGAGACTGGTTTGATGCTGCTCTCCACGCTACTCTATCCTGTGCAAGCTTCTTCATCTCCCAGTACGTACTGCAGCCTACATTCTTCTGAATCTGCTTAGTGTATTCATCTCTTGGTCTCCCTCTACGATTTTTACCCTCCACTCTGCCCTCCAATACTAAATTGGTGATCCCTTGATGCCTCAGAACATGCCCTACCAGCCGATCCCTTCTTCTTGTCAAGTTGAGCCACATATTCCTCTTCTCCCAAATTCTATTCAATACCTCCTCGTTAGTTGTGTGATCTACCCATCTAATCTTCAGCATTCTTCTGTAGCACCACATTTCGAAATCTTCTATTCTCTTCTTGTCCAAACTATTTATCGTCCATGTTTCACTTCCGTACATGGCTACACTCCATACAAATACTTTCAGAAACGACTTCCTGACACTTGATGTTAACAAATTTCTCTTCTTCAGAAACGCTTTCCTTGCCATTGCCAGTCTACATTTTATATCCTCTCCACTTCGACTATCATCAGTTATTTTGCTCCCCAAATAGCAATACTCCTTTACTATTTTAAGTGTCTCATTTCCTAATCTAATTCCCTCAGCATCGCCCGACCTAATTCGACTACTTTCCATGATCCTTGTTTCGCTTTTGTTGATGTTCATCTTATAACCTCCTTTCAAGACACTATCCATTCCATTCAATTGTTCTTCCAAGTCCTTTGCTGTCTCTGACAGAATTACAATGTCATCGGCGAACCTCAAAGTTTATATTTCTTCTCCATGGATTTTAATACCTACTCCGAATTTTTCTTTTGTTTCTTTTATTGCTTGCTCAATATACAGATTGAATAACATCGGGGAGAGGTTACAACCCTGTGTCACTCCCTTCCCAACCAGTGCTTCCCTTTCATGTCCCTCGACTCTTATAACTGCCATCTGGTTTCTGTACAAATTGTAAATAGCCTTTCGCTCCCTGTATTTTACGCCTGCCACCTTCAGAATTTGAAAGAGAGTATTCCAGTCAACATTGTCAAAAGCTTCCTCCAAGTCTACAAATGCTAGAAACGTAGGTTTGCCTTTTCTTAATCTAGCTTCTAAAATTGCCTCACGTGTTCCCATATTCCTACGGAATCCAAACTGATCTTCCCCGTTGTCCGCTTCTACCAGATTTTCCATTCGTCTGTAAAGAATTCGTTGTATTCCCGAAATTTGATTTCTCTACATTAATTAATTTTTGCTGTTGCGATTTCTTTCCGTCACTGTATACAGGGTGAGTCACCTGAGACGTAACACCCCCTTTATTTCGAGGACCATTGCACGTTTCGGCAAGCGATTTTCGGTGAATAATAGCGAACTATGGGGCACATAAGTCGGTACATGCCCAGTAATCACAACGTTTATATTGATCGAGGTAATGAAGCAAGTACATGTTTTTTAAATGGGATGCTATGCTTTTTTTACCATCATTCGAACGTTCTGGAAAAGACGCGTATAGTATGTAACGCATGTTGCTATTGTGATTCGAACTTAGCTTTAGACGCTGGGGAATATTGTACGATTGAAGGTCGAGACGGTCGGAAGAGGCAGCAGACTGTAAACACGCCTTGCGCGACCCGCAGGCCGAGTTGCCGTGCTCTATGCAGCATGCACGGCCTACGCTACGCAGGTAAATCCTCATTTCCCAGCGCCTTTTAAGCAAAGTTTGAATCACAATAGCAACATGCGTACCATCACTATACGCGTATTTCAAGAGTGTTCGAATGATGGTAAAAAAGTATAGCGTCCCATTTAAAAAATATGAACTTGCCTCACTATCTCGGTCAATATAAACGTTGTGATTATTGTGCATGTACCAAAGTATGTGCCCCACAGAGGGCTTTGATTTGCCGAACACCGCTTGTCGACACGTGCAATCGCACCCGGAATAAAGGGGGTGTTATGTCTTAGGCGACTCATCCTGTATATCCTCATAAAACAGCTGTACCGCATCGTCGCTTTCGTATAACAGGTACTTCCTTCGTTAAAAGTTCCACTGTAAGATGACAAGGTCAAGTCTGGTGACCCCACCTGGCAGATAGAAGGCGTCGTGTATCGTGTGGCCGAAAAACTGGTGTAGAGAAACAGGGGATGTAACTGCGAAGCAGCCACCTGTAACGTGAAAGTGGAGGTAAGCTTACACTGAGCATTTAGTTCGGAGCTACAGCTGCTAGGTTTTCTTAGCGTTGCAATTGGTTATCGGATTAGCTTCACCGGTTGTGTGAACAAAGTGTCATACGTATACTACAACATGGAGAAACAATAAGCTTCGCTATTTTGACGACATCATTTCTGCTTATGGATAATTTCGTGATTATGTACCGATAAGTGAGGAAACCACTATACTCTGTCTTCACTGTCAGTGCAACATATCAGAAATACTCGTTCGCAAAGAAGTGAAATTGTCAGGGTATATGACTCAGCCATCTTCTTCTTTGGCTGTGCCAGTGTTGGATGCTAAGGAGTTAGTGTGTTCTAAGATGGAAAGTAAAAAATGAGATGTACACATAGTGGTTGGAAATTTTTTCACTTACTCTTAACAATCTCTGAAAAAATGGACATCGGTAACGACATTGCAGCTGTACTAATTTCATGAAATTTATTTGCAGTTGCGGAATCTTCCTGATAATAGGTAAATTAGGTATGATGGTATTACCTCTTGGTGACAAAATTTGTGCGAGGCTGGGAATCGAAACCGGATTTGCTGGTTGTCGCGAGCAGTCGGCTAGCCACTTTGGATACCTGAGCATACTTCCAGTAGCCAAACTTCAGTATGTCATACATTCTACGACCCCGTGGTTGGAATAGTGTGCTCGGATAACTCAAGTGGTTAAGGCGACAGTCCACGACAAGCAGATATCTGGGTTCGAGTCCCGATCTGTCACCAGTTTTGGTGTGGCACCAACATCTCCACATCTAATGCCGCTATTTCTGCAATCGAGAATTTTTTTCTTTTTTAGTTAGCTTACATAACGGTAACATGGACGATAAATAGTTTGGACAAGAAGAGAATAAAAGCTTTCGAAATGTGGTGCTACAGAAGAATGCTGAAGATTAGATGGGTAGATCACATAACTAATGAGGAGGTATTGAATAGTTTGTGGCACAACTTGACTAGAAGAAGGGATCGATTGGTAGGACATGTTCTGAGGCATCAAGGGATCACCAATTTAGTATTGGAGGGCAGCGTGGAGGGTAAAAATCGTAGGGGGAGACCAAGAGATGAATACACTAAGCAGATTCAGAAGGATGGAGATTGCAGTAGGTTCTGGGAGATGAAGAAGCTTGCACAGGATAGAGTAGCATGGAGAGCTGCATCAAACCAGTCTCAGGACTGAAGACCACAACAACAACAACAATATAACGGTTAGTTAAAGCACAATCCAGAGCGACTTCCTGAGATAGTGCTTTTCAGTGTCGACAGTAACAGCAGAGCCTGGATGACGCCTCCACCATACGTACAGAACTGAACTGACAGACTCCGGTTCTGCGTGCATTACGTGCAGGCTGGACAGGCCCTGTCTCGCAGTTGGCAGAAGGCTGGAGATGCGGTCACGTGGGTTTCTGCCATCTGAGTTATTAAATTTCTTTCAAATTTAAAAGTGCAGCTAATCGTTCAGCTTCTGTAACAACAGATGCCTCTTCCATATACTTATCTGCAGCTGCCCCTTGCCTATCCCCGTCACTCTCACACCACTTCTCTCTCTTCTATCTAAAGACTCCTTTACGGAACGACTGTTCTCTCTTAACACCTATTATCACTGTCGTTTCAATCTGTTATTCTTTCATTATGTCCTCCGGTTCTGATGATACTAACCATGTCTTCAAATAATCAATATTATCGTCATTCTTAATTAAGTTTATTACTATTATTATTACTATTACTGTTGATGTCCGTTACTTTTACTGTCATTATTCACACTGATAATTACATTTTTTCTCGTAACGCTTTATCATATGAACGTAACTAAACCACAAGTAGCATGGTTATGAAGAATGGTTTGTAATACTTTTGGTATGTGTTGTACGTGGTACTATGTAAAAGAGGTCATTAAGGCTATTTTTAATTATTAAACTAGTGGATCAACAAGAATACGAATCAAAACAACATAACCGTCTTGCATAGTCGATTTCAATGAGCTGACATTCAGTGTTCATGGTAGATTTTTGTTCTACATGAGATATTATTACTATTATTATTATTGTTATTATTATTATTTCTTTCCTTTCTCAGACGTTGTGTCTGGTTAAAAATGGAAAGTGCTGCGGAACTTGATCAAATGTGACTTCCTTTGAACTGTACGGTATATGTTACATTGCATTGAGGAACTTTCGGGTAATTGAACATGTATCAATAATTACAGATTTCTGTAGCTGTATATATACGGTTGGATGTAGGTGTATTGCGTTGATGTATTGATGGATATTGTGTGGTATGACTCCTGTAGTTGATAGTATAATTGGTATAATGTCAACTTTACCCTGATTCCACACGTCCTTGACTTCCTCAGCCAGTTGGATGTATTTTTCAATTTTTTCTCCTGTTTTCTTCTGTATATTTGTTGTATTGGGTATGGATATTTCGATTAGTTGTGTTAATTTCTACTTTTTATTGGTGAGTATGACATCAGGTTTGTTATGTGGTGTTGTTTTATCTATCATAATGGTTCTGTTCCAATATAATTTGTATTCATCATTCTCCAGTACATTTTGTGGTGCATACTTGTATGTGGGAACGTGTAGTTTTATTAGTTTATGTTGTATGGCAAGTTGTTGATGTATTATTTTTGCTACATTGTCATGTCTTCTGGGGTATTCTGTATTTTCTAGTATTGTACATCCGCTTGTGATGTGATCTACTGTTTCTATTTGTTGTTTGCAAAGTCTGCATTTATCTGTTGTGGTATTGGGATCTTTAATAATACAGGGTGATTCAAAAAGAATACCACAACTTTAAAAGTGTCTATTTAATGAAAGAAACGTAATATAACCTTCTGTTATACATCATTACAAAGAGTATTTAAAAAGGTTTTTTTTCACTCAAAAACAAGTTCAGAGATGTTCAATATGGCCTCCTCCAGACACTCGAGCAATATCAACCCTATACTCCAACTCGTTCCACACTCTCTGTAGCATATCAGGCGTAACAGTTTGGATAGCTGCTGTTATTTCTCGTTTCAAATCATCAATGGTGGCTGGGAGAGGTGGCTGAAACACCATATCCTTAACATACCCCCATAAGAAGAAATCGCAGAGGGTAAGATCAGGGCTTCTTGGAGGCAGTGATGAAGTGCTCTGTCACGGGCTGCCTGGCGGCCGATCCATAGGTTTCATAACTAACCTTTTTCGTACGACTCTCCATACAGTTGATTGTGGAATTTGCAGCTCTCTGCTAGCTCTGCGAGTCGATTTTCCTGGGCTGCGAACAAATGCTTGCTGGATGCGTGCTACATTTTCATCACTCGTTCTCGGCCGTCCAGTACTTTTCCCTTTGCACAAACACCCATTCTCTGTAAACTGTTTATACCAACGTTTAATACACCACCTATCAGGAGGTTTAACACCATACTTCGTTCGAAATGCACGCTGAACAACTGTCGTCGATTCGCTTCTGCCGTACTCAATAACACAAAAAGCTTTCTATTGAGCGGTCGCCATCTTAGCATCAACCTGACGCCTAGTCAACAGCGCCTCAAGCGAACAAATGTACAACTAAATGAAACTTTATAGCTCCCTTAATTCGCCGACAGATAGTGCTTAGCTCTGCCTTTTGTCGTTGCAGAGTTTTAAATTCCTAAAGTTGTGGTATTCTTTTTGAATCACCCTGTATGATTGCTGAAATATCTGGTGCTTATTGTTTGATCCTGTATTGCAGTCATGAATCCTTCTGTCTCACTGTATATATTGCCTTCTCTTAGCCATGTGTTGGATGCGTCTTGATCGATGTGTGGCTGAGTTAGATGATACGGGTGCTTGCCATGTAGTGTTTTATTTATCCAATTTACTTTCTTCGTATCTGTTGATGTTATGTGATCTAAAGGGTTGTAGAAGTGGTTATGAAATTGCAGTGGTGTAGCCGATGTATTTATATGAGTGATTGCTTTGTGTATGTTGCTAGTTTCTGCTCGTTCTAGAAAGAATTTTCTTAAATAGTCTACCTGTCCATAATGTAGGTTTTTTATGTCGATAAACCCCCTTCCTCCTTCCTTTCTGCTTAATGTGAATCCTTCTGTTGCTGAATGTATGTGATGTATTCTATATTTGTGGCATTGTGATCGTGTAAGTGTATTAAGTGCTTCTAGGTCAGTGTTACTACATTTCACTACTCCAAATGAGTAGGTCAATATTGGTATAGCAAAAATATTTATAGCTTCTGTCTTGTTTCCTGCTGTCAATTCTGTTTTTAGAATTTTTTTTTAGTCTTTGTCTATATTTTTCTTTTAGTTCTTCTTTAATGTTTGTAATATCTATTCCAATTTTTTATCTTTATCCTAGATATTTATTAGCATCTGTTTTTTCCATCGCTTCTATGCAGTCGCTGTGGTTATTCAATATGTAATCTTCTTGTTTAGTGTGTTTTCCCTTGACTATGCTATTTTTCTTACATTTGTCTGTTCCAAAAGCCATATTTATATCATTGCTGAATACTTCTGTTATCTTTAGTAATTGGATGAGTTGTTTATTTGTTGCTGCCAGTAGATTTAGATCATCCATGTATAGTTAATGTGTGATTCTGTGTTCATATGTTCCAGTAATATTATATCCATAATTTGTATTATTTAGCATGTTGGATAGTGGATTCAGAGCAAGGCAGAACCAGAACAGGCTTAATGTGTCTCCTTGGTATATTCCACGCTTAATCTGTATTGGCTGTGATGTGATATTATTTGAATTTGTTTGAATATTAAGTGTGGTTTTCCCATTTTTCATTACTATGTTTAGGAACTGTCTCAATTTAGGATCTACTTTGTATATTTCCAATATTTCTAGTAACCATGAGTGGGGTACACTATCAAAAGCTTTTTGGTAATCAACGTATGCATAGTGTAGCAACTTTTGTTTAGTTTTAGCTTGATATGCCACCTCTGCATCTATTATCAGTTGCTCTTTACATCCTCATGCTCCTTTGCAGCAGCCTTTTTGTTCTTCATTTATAATTTTGTTCTCTGTTGTATGTGTCATTAATTTCTGTTTAATGACTGAAGTTAATATTTTGTATATTGTTGGTAGGCATGTTATGGGGCGATATTTTGCTGGGTTAGCTGTATCTGCTTGATCTTTAGGTTTCATATAAGTTATTCCTTGTGTAATTGTATCAGGGACTGTGTATCGGTCTGCAATGTAACTGTTAAATAATTTAGTTAGATGTGAATGTGTTGAAGTGAACTTCTTCAGCCAGAAATTTGCTATTTTATCTTTTACAGGGGATTTCCAATTGTGCATAGAATTAATTGCTCGGGTGACTTCATGTTGCAAAATTATCACTTCAGGCATTTGTGGTATCATCTTGTATGTGTCTGTTTGTGCTTGTATCCACCGTGCATGCCTGTTATGTTGTACTGGGTTTGACCATATGTTGCTCCAGAAGTGTTCCATGTCTGTTATGTTTGGTGGATTGTCTATTTTAATGTGTGTGTTATCTATTGTCTGGTAAAATTTCTTTTGGTTTGTGTTGAATGTTTGGTTTTGTTTCCTTCTATTTTCACTTTTTTTGTATCTTCTAAGTCGTTTGGCCAATGCTTGTAATTTCTGCTTCTTTTCATCTAATTGCTCTATCGCTTCTTGTTGTGAGATTTTACCTAACCGTTTTCGTTTTTGTCTGATATTTCATTTCTTATAAATTGTGTTAGCTGTCTGATGTCTTTTCTCAGTTTTTCTATTCTGATCTGTAGCCTGTGTTGCCATGCTGGTTTTGTGGGTTTTTTCCGTGTATTGGTTGGTTCTGATATCTGCCTAGTGTGTATATTTAGTGTAGTGAGTGCTCCTATATAAACCAGTAGTTGTAACTCTTCCATAGTTGTATTTTCATTTATTTTGTAGTGTATTATTGTGTTGATAGTTGTTATTGTTGTTTCTACTTGTGCGTTATTTGGTGGTCTATGCAAGAATGGTCTAATGTCTGTATTTGTGTCTTTGTATTCTATATATGTCACCTGAAATTTTTCTTCCATATCTAACATGTGTGTCACTTTGTGTTCTATTTGTGCTTGTTCTGGTGGCTGTCTTAAGATTTCGTTCGCCTCTGATTCTTTAATTGATGCATGTTGTTCTTTGTTTGTTTGCTCTGGGATGTTTGAGTCCATTACTGTACTTTCTTCTTCTTCTGATTGCACATTATTTTGTTCCAGTATTTGTTGTTTGATGTTTTCTAATTCTGACTGGGGTATCCTGTTATTTTTTATTATTACACGTACCAGATCAAGTAGTCGTTGTTCTGTTAAAAATTTTAATTCTGGGTATCTGGTAATAAATGTTGTGTATACTTGTGATCTGTATCCAGTTGTGTTGGTTCCTAAGTTTATTGCTTGGTAATCACAGAACATGAGGTGTCGGTTAACTTCATCTGACCATCTCATCCTCTGTCTTTGTTTTCCTTCTATAGTGGTTGCAGGAAGCATATCCTGCAAAAGAGCTCTATTTGGATTTAAACCATTTTCCGTGTGGCTATCAGTGCCGTTACCATTGTGGACGGGCATAGGGTTCAAGCGTCGTCCCCGACCATGACAGCGCTTGTCCGAGGCTTCATTAGTTCTGTCGTGAACCAACGAATCACACTAAACCCTATTAGTGGTTTGTTCTTTTCGTCGCCTTTCACGACTGGCAGAACATTATTATTATTATTATTATTATTATCTTTATCCTGAAACCATGTTGGTACAGTGCCATGCTAAACAGCAGTCCAGATAATAAACATCACTCAATAACGATGTGTAAGGAGCGGGTTACTCGTTTTCATGCTAAATAGTAAAACGTTTTTGTTATTAAAGTAGATTCCTATGCTTCTTCTACATTCATATATACATACATGCAGGGGTATGGCTGTTCTAGAGGCTTTCGTCTTCCTATAAGACGATACTACGACGCTCCCAGTGCTGCAGAATTTATGCATTGGCTAAAGTTTGTGTCCCTGCTTTAATGACACTTGCATCCCACCTTCACAAAGATCTGGAAGACAATAGCAAAACTTCCGTCACTGAAATTTGCTAATTCGGCTTCGAAGCATACAGCCTTAAGTCCATTTGAAATTCTGATCATGGTCCTCATTCATAAATAGATGTAAACGAGAATTTTTTCTTTAACATCTCTCACACTTCTACACAAAACTGGCACTATCCTGTTGTGAATAATGTGAGAATTGGGTAGCTGATTAACATGTAGACCGAAAGCTCTTAATCACTCAGTATTATAGAAGACAATACAGTGACAGTATTTATGAGAGTGAACTACATATTCGCCATGCGGAACTAATTCAGACTAGATCATAAATATCTGTGACACCATTAAAACAAAAGTCTATCTAAATGGTAGAAGTCCATCACACCGTATATTGGTTACCCAACGGTCTGCACCACCCGTAAGAAACAAGCACTCCACGAAGTCCAGACATATTGTAATAGTGCAGCAGTCAGCTGATAACACGAGCGATACAAAAAAAAATGCGTTCTAAGCTAATAATGCAGTTGACCAATCAGTGAATCCATTGTTAGGACAACTTCATTGTGCTCATCAGGAGTGATTGTCGCCAGATTCCTCCAAAGTTTTCTTCTTGGGAGCCTCTACATCATCAAAACGGTGTCGCTTAATGTCCCTCTTAATCTGCAGAAACAAAACGAATTCGTGCGGAGGTGATTCTGTTGCGAGGGAAAACGCAGCCATGCTTTCCTTCGCCAGAATCTGGTACACTGCCATGGCTCTCAAGGAAGGAGCATTATGAGGGCGGAAACCATAGTCCTCTACCTGCCACAGATCGTTTCTTCCGCCAGCACTGTTACGCAACATGCACAGAACCTACAAATAGAAAATATGGATAACGACTGGCTTGGTTTGAACCGCACTGATCTGACAATCCCCTTTGCATAAAAACGGAAGTCAAACGAGTGCGATTTTGAAATCTGAATTCACTTGATGCACTAATTTTGGTGAACGTAGTAATGACAAAACAATGATAATGGAATGCAATCGAATTAAATCAGATGATGCTGAGGGAATTAAAATAGGAAATGAGACACTTAAAGTAGGAAATGAGTTTTGCTATTTGGGGAGCAAAATAACGGATGATGGTCGAAGTAGAGAGAATATAAACTGTACACTGGCTATAGCAAGGGTAGCGTTTCTGAAGAAGGGAAATTTGTTAACGAGTACAGATTTGAGTGTTAGGAAGTCTTTTCTCAAAGTATTTATATGGGGTGTAGCCATATATGGAAGTGAAATATGGACGATAAATAGTTTACACAGGAAGAGAACAGAAGTTTTCGAAATGTGGTGCTACAGAAGAAAGCTGAAGGTTAGATGGGTAGACCACGTAACTAATGAGAAGTTAATGAATAGAATTGGGGAGAAGAGGAATTTGTGGCACAACTTGACTAGAAGAAGGGATCTGTTGGTAAACATGTTCCGAGACATCAGGGGATCACCAGTTTACTATTGGAGGGAAGCGTGGACGGTAAAAATCGTAGAGGGAGACCAAGAGATGTATACACTAAACAGATCCGGATGGATGTAGGTTGCAGTAGTTATTCGCAAAAAATGGCTCAAATGGCTCTGAGCACTATGGGACTTAACATCTATGGTCATCAGTCACCTAGAACTTAGAACTACTTAAACCTAACTAACCTAAGGACAGCACACAACACCCAGCCATCACGAGGCAGAGAAAATCCCTGATCCCGCCGGGAATCGAACCCGGGAACCCGGGCGTGGGAAGCGAGAACGCTACCGCACGACCACGAGATGCGGGCAGTTATTCGCAGATGAAGAGGCTTGCGTAGGGTAGAGTAGCATGGAGAGCTGCATCAAACCATTCTCTCGACTGAAGACCACAACAACAGCAACAATAATATAATGTTCGCTTCATTGTTTTGTTGTTTCGGTATTTTAATCACAAGAACATGTGTCGTTTCCACTAATATTGTGGATCAGTTTTGTGTCCGTATTCTTAGCATATTTGCTCTTGACACTTCTATTTCTGGTCACTCTAAATCGAAGGAACATATTTCGCATCGGTCTTTGTCACCCTAATTCACATTGTGTTGAATTTCGCTGAACCGACCTCAAAGGCAATCAGGCTACTTCCGCCATTGTTCTGTTGTCCGTAGTTGGTGTTCGAGAGCTTGATCATAAATATTTCGTCCGCTGTAGCCTTGACAGACGTCCAGAACTACACTTGCTGTCAACTGACACGTCGCCATTTCTCAGACGAATTTTTTTTTTCCTTTATTGAGCTTCGATTCCCCCCGAAGGGGGCGGGCTGGCAGCAGGTAATTACCCTGCTCTGCAGCCTACAGACTTTTTTTAAAAAAATAAGAAGAATATAAGAAACAATAAAAGTAGGCGATAAAACGGTGATTTAAATTGGAAAACGGCGGAAAATTGCGGAAATTTAAAACAAAAGCAAAGCGAGACTTGAACTCGGGACCTTTGCCTCTCGCGGGCAAGTGCTCTACCATCTGAGCTACCGAAGCACGACTCCCGTCCGGTCCCCACAGCCGTACTTCTGTCAGTATCTCGTCTCCTACCATCCAAAATTTACAGAAGCTCTCCTGCAAACCTTGCAGAACTAGCACTCTGCAGCAGAGTGTGCGCTGATATGAAACTTCCTGGCAGATTAAAACTGTGTGCCCGACTGAGACTCGAACTCGGGACCTTTGCCTTTCACGCGAAAGTGCTCTACCATCTTTTTCTTTCGTTTTTTTCTTTTTTAAATCACAAATTCAACACACCTTACTAATTTCAACACTTGAGGATTTCCAAACAAATACAAATATGTGTGAGAAAGCATCTTAATTTTAATATATATTTTGTATAAAAATATACACATGAGATCTATTTACATAAGTAGTTAGAAACAGTGGCAGTTTTATTCTAGTTCACAATGTCAATGTCTGAGGCAACATGAACACATTAATATGAAACTGATGATAAACTCCTGAACTGCAAGTGCTGCCTCATGTAGTTCTTTACATAAGAGCAGTAGAACTAAAGTATTAATGATTCACAGCTTATCTGAATTCCCATTCGTGATATTTCATATTATTCACAGTATGCAATTTGTCCATGGCAAAGTGCTGGCCAATCAGCTATTATAGCACAAATCCTTCTGCACTAAAGTGCTCTGTAGTTAACTCAGTTTTCCTTGCACATTCTATCACAGAATTCTTAACCACAATGTTTCTAGATACCATTTTAAATATCAACAACAATCTGAAGAAATAATCTGTTCACTAAACAATCAAACACTACAACAAAAGCACATACAGAGGCATTTCAGTAACATTTCATGTTTTGTTTGAGGTTCCCATCTATTGTTACATATTCAGGCATAACTTCAGATTGGCAATTCAACAATATTCAATTAAAATCCAGTGTTATTGTTATAATTGATTGAACCAATGAAATTTAAGACACTTTCACTGTTAAGGAATCAGAATTTTTATACCATTCTAAATTGCAGGAAGGAACAAACAAAAGAAAGCTGCCAGCCAACCTAGATAACAATCTACACCATCAGTCTTAGTTTTACTCCTTATATTTAAGGACGACTGGACCCACATTGTCTCCAGTTTCCTGGTTGACCTTGTTATGTGTGCCATCACAGTATGGAAACTTCTTGCTTCGCCAACAATGACAAAAGCTCACTTTGTCGCCAATATCCTCAATATCGAAAATATCTGCTACTTTGGCCTGATCTTTCCTTATATCGGGATTGATTATATTTTTCTTCTTCGAGCCTGGCCCGAAAGCCTTGTAGGTTAGGAACGTTACTGCTGCTATCGACGCACCAAGTGGGATGAGAGTTGTCCAATCGCGAAATTCCGGCATTGTAGTACATTGGCCTTTTACACTAACGACTTTCCCATCTGAACTACCGAAGCACGACTCACGCCCGGTCCCCACAGCCTGACTTCTGCCAGTATCTCGTCTCCTACCTTCCAGATTTTACAGAAGCTCTCCTGCGAACCTTGCAGAACTAGCACTCCTGAAAGAAAGGATACTGCGGAGACATGGCTTAGCCACAGCCTGGGGGCTGTTTCCAGAATGAGATTTTCACTCTGCAGCGGAGAGTGCGCTGATATGAAACTTACTGGCAGATTAAAACTGTGTGCCCGACCGAAACTCGGGACCTTTGCCTTTCGCGGGCAAGTGCCCTACCATCTGAGCTACCGAAGCACGACTCACGCCTGGTCCCCACAAGTTTGGAAGGTAGGAGACGAGATACTGGCAGAAGTAAGGCTGTGAGGACCGGGCGTGAGTCGTCCTTCGGTAGCTCAGATGGTAGAGCACTTGCCCACGAAAGGCAAAGGTCCCAAGTTCGAGTTGCGGTCGGGCACACAGTTTTAATCTGCCAGGAAGTTTCATACCAGCGCACACTCCGCTGCAGAGTGAAAATCTCATTCTCAAAAGCAAAGGGTTGGCAAAGCTAATAAAATACACAGGAAGCAGACAGGTAACATAGTAGACAGACAATTAAAAAACATGGCGACAGTCTGGTTTCTGTTCGCAAGAGATATAAAAATCACACCCAGCGACAGTATGATGTCAGTTCGCAACACTTCGGAAAAGACACACAACACTGAACACTCACTGTAAACACTGCACTAAAATGTCAGCACAAAGATGCCATACCATAGTCAATGGCAGTTGGGGGGGGGGGACCTGGACAGATAGGGTGGGGGAGAAACAAGGAGGGAGGAGAGGACAAACGAAAGGGGGGGACACCAAAGGAGTGAGAGGACTCAAAAGGGGGGGAGGGGCAGGCAGACGCGAGAGGGAATAGGAAAAGGCAGAGGAGGGAAGTGCTAAAGGAAGAGAGAAGGGGGGCAGAGAGAGGGGAGGTGGGGATAAAAGAGGATGGAAAGGGGGGGAGAGGGAGCCCAGGTAAAAAACGGAGGAAGAGAGGGGGGGTGAAGATCAGAGTTAATAGGAGGAATAAATGGAGGGAGAGAGGGCATCATCCGGGAGAGTAAGCCACCTTGGGTAAGGAGATGTAGGGTGTATAGATGGAGGGTAGGGGAGGGGACAACAGTGAAGACGTGGCAGGGGGCGGGGATGGGAGAGGAGCAACCAGGGGGTGAGGGGGATCAAGGCGGCGGGAGGTGTAGAGTTCAGACGAAACTGCAGCTCATGTAATTGAGATTTGCTTACAATGTTGTCTTTGTGAGCTGTTTTCGACAGCACGACAGCACAACGAATACTGCGGCGTCCTCCTGACCCGAAGGAGAAAGTTTGCTTCTATTGTAAAATAACCAGCAGAGAGAAGATCAGCTGCTGCAAGAAGCTCACTATACGTAACGAAGCCTGCCGGACGACGTAATAAGTGTACTGAACTAGTGAGAAGCTGCCCGACGCGCTCCTAGCGGCAGAACTGCGTACTGCGAGACCTCCGTCATGCACAGTGCCTCTCCGGCAACTTCTGGGTTCCCTCTGGAAGTACTAATTGATCGTTCTCCTCGAATTGCAGATATCTCCATAAATACTAACTACACACCAATGAGCAATAATGCAGTTAGTTCATTACTTACTTGTTCCACGGATCACTTGAACAATATATTATCGAAATGATGCGAGACGAGATAGTTTACAAGATACACTAGTAAGCCAAGACCTTACAACCACTGTCCACCGCGAGGTTGGATGTCACCTGCTAGCGCTGCGGGCACGTGACGCGGTAGCAAAAGTACGTCAGCAGAGCAGACACGGACGGGTGGATCACCCTAGTGAATATGTGGGCTGCAAATGGGGATATCCTTTTGTAACCTCCCCCTCACTTACCGACCTTAATGACAGTGAAAAATTAAACCGCGTGTACCTAATGGAAATTTGGGAAAGGCAATCGTCACCGAAGTTAATCCCTCGGTAAAGAAGGAGGAAAGGGTTACATCTAAATGAAAGGAAAAATGCAAATGAAATTGGTGAAAATTAATTTTGAAAAAGGGTAAAGTTAATAAAGAAAGTAAATGTGCGGTCGTTACGTTAACAATTAACTAGCGGTAATTAGATATTTGAGATTTTGGGAAAATTACGGTCGCCAATCCTATGGACAATTACTATAGTAACTGAAAAAGAAAGGTTATTGCGCATACAGTTAGCACTAAAAGCGTGCCAACTGAAGGTTGACACGTGTTGTGTGAAAACTGAATGTTTGTCAGAAGTAATAAATTTCGCTACACTCTGACTTAATTTATCAAAAGAATTAATAAAACAGGAAAATTGAAAGTTAATGTAGTGACTGAAATTAATAGTGAGCTTTGTTTCTGAAGCACATCGAAATTCAGTAAATGCGGTTAGTCTTGGGCTACCTCAACAATCATTTCAAAAGCTACTTGAATCTACGCAATTTATAAATGAGAGATTTAACTTTGAACTTGAATTAAATGATTCTGAACAATTAACAATAGCAAAATTTAGTACATACCAAGCTGAGCTACAGTCACAGGTAAGCTAAAATATGTTAAAAAAACTCGCACTCTTAATTTGTGCTTGTGTAATCTAAATATTGTAGCCAGCTATGAATACCTTAACTGAACTTTGAAATTAAAGCAGTGAAATCGAATGATATTACTTTAATGCTGGCGGTTGAATTTCAACGACACTCGGGTTCATTCCGGAAAAGGAGGGGACCTTGCTTGGAAATGTAATTGGGACAATGAGCAACAAATGTTCATGTGAAGTTGCTGTAATTTTAGTTATGAAAATGGAACAGTTTGAAGAGCTGAGTTCTGCCATACAGTTCTAAAACTTTACGTGCTACCAGTCTTCCTTGTTGGTTGATTGAAGGTTTGAAGCCGTCGATCGAGGATGTGGCGACAGTCACTCATCGTCGGCCGTCGCTGTTGCAGAAGCTGGATGTTGGCGCGCCTTCTTCTCGACACGGTCTCCATCCGAAACGGGCTCTTGATGTGTGCCAGCTAACACTTCCCGTCCGCGACACCAAGTCAGAAACTAACATAGCAAGTCGAGCGCAATTACATGCTGCCAATCCCAGAAAGCGCGGCAACTCGCGGGAGCGTCACACAACACACCTGCTCCACTCGCTACTCCAGCCAGACTCACTCTGCCCGCGCTCCACGCGACAGAGTTCACACTACCAAAGATCCTAAACACTTTGGTTCTCCACACGACCTATCGATGTATTCGTTCGATCGCATACTTTTCCCTAGGCCAGACCCAGCGTATAAATACAAATAATATTCACAAAACAAACCAATCATACATCGACATAAAGGCATATATATATATATATATATATATATATATATATATATATATATATATATATATATATATATATATATATATATATATACAAATAGTAAAACAATTACAATAGACAAAGACACAGAAATGTTATATCTTCAGGTAACAAAATAAGGAAAAAAATTTGCAGTCCAATAGATGGAAGTAGGAGGATATGCATTTCCGGCGTTACGCTTTGAGATAAGCTACTTTGACAAAGGACAGATTATTAATACGCAGAGTCTGTGAATAAGTATCCCGAAAACCGCGAAGCTGGTCGAATGTTCACGTGCTACTGTCGTGGGCATCCATGGAAAGAGGTAGAGGGATAGTGAAACTGCCACCAGGCGCTAAATTGTTAGAAGTCCACGATTTTTCACAGAAACGGTTTTAGGAGGATTGTATGATGCGTAAGGTAAAGTAGATGGTGATCTGTGGTATCTCTGCCGAAAGAGTACAACGCTGGTGCACGCACATGTGTCTCTGACCACACTGTTCACCGTACACTGTTGAACATGGAGCTCCACAGCAGACCACCCCTACGTGTTCACATGTTGACCCAACGACGTCGTCCATTATGACTGCAGTGGGCACGAGATCATCGTGATTCGACCGTCGATCAATAAAAATGTGTCCACTCTTCGGGTGAATCGCATTTTTGCTGCAATAGATCGATGGTCGTCTCCACAAAAGTCGCCATGGAGGTGAACGGCGGCTCGGAACGCGCATCACAGTACGGACACAGTCTAGTAGGAGGAGTATTGTGCTGTGGGAGACATTCTCCTGCGCTTCCATGGAACCTGTGTTAGTAGTAATCGAAGACACGCGGGCAGTTGCGAACTGCCCGCATCCTTTCATGCTTACCCGACGGCGATGTCATCCTTCAGCAGTATAATTTTCTGTGCCTCGGAGCCAGTGGTTTGAGGATCATTATAGTGATCTCACGTTGATGTCTCTTGTCACCAAATTCGCCTGATGTAAATCCTATGGAACCCATCTGGGTCGCTGTCGTGAGGCATCACCGCGTACGCAAATCATTGTCACGTTATTTACGTGAATTACATGAGTGGTGCCTAGACATCTAACGCCACATACCTCCATAAACCTGCCCATGAACTGTCGGATGCCGGATACGCAGAATCAGTGATATATTTCGTTCCAAAGACGGAGAAACAAGCTATGAACGAGATGGTCGTAATGTTTTGGGTCATCCATATATTTATACATGATTACTAATTGTAACATTAGCGGAGTAATCAACGTATTATTTGTAAAACTTGCTTTGCTAGGTGTCAGACGTTTTATGTCATTGGGCGAATGATCTTAATTTTTGGGCTCAAATGGCTCTGAGCACTATGGGAGTCAACATCTTAGGTCATAAGTCCCCTAGAACTTAGAACTACTTAAACCTAACTAACCTAAGGACATCACACACACCCATGCCCGAGGCAGGATTCGAACCTGCGACTGTAGCAGTCCCGCGGTTCCGGACTGCAGCGCCAGAACCGCTAGACCACTGCGGCCGGCTCTTAATTTTTGGTTAACACGAATTGAACTCCTTATTGGGTCAGTAGCAAACTGATAATGGGTAATAAAAGTAATTGTTTGTAGTGTGTAGGTGTGTACATAACCTTTCTCAAATGAGAATTTGAGAACTACACCAGTGAAAAAGCAGTTAAAATGTGCTCTGGATGAGGTACTTACAGGATAACTGTGACTTAACACTACCACGTATTATTATTAATTCTAACTTTTATACTTTTAGTACATTCCTTCCACGTGGTTAGTTAACCAAGAAAATTATTCCGTAAGACGTTATAGAACATAAATATGCAAAATATATTAGGAGGCCGATTTGTTTGTTTCCTCGAGTAGCAATTATACGATGAGCAAAAGTAGCCGACGGACTAGACCGATAGTATGCTTCTCCCTGCATAAGATTCCACATAAAGATCTGGAGAATTCTGCCCAATTTTCTGTTTCCTGTTCGTGTTCTACATCTTTTGTAGAAATGAGTATTTTTTTAACAGAACTGAGTATACCGTCTTTTCTGAAAATTAAGAGAGAGCCCATTTTCACAGAATCACCTAATAATTTTTTTGAAAAATATCATTAACAATTTGTTCTCCTGCTTTCTTTCTAATGGGATTTGTTGAAAAAGTAGTATCGTCTTTCAGTACGAATTATGAAACTTCCCGGCAGATTAAAACTGTGCGGCGGACCGAGACTCGAACTCGAGGCCTTTGCCAGTCGAGGGAAAGTGCTCTACCGAGGAGAGCGTCTGTGAAGTTTGGAAGGCAGGAGACGAGGTACTGGCGCAAGTTAATCTGTGAGGGTGGCTCGTGTCAAAGTTCCCGAGATGGAGTCTCGGTCCGGCACGCAATTTTAATCTGCCGGGAAGTTTCATATCAGCGCACACTCCGTTGCAGCATGAAAATTTTATTCCGCGGTATTTAAAGGAGAATAATATGGAGCGCAAATTGTACATTGTGAAATTCCGACGCGATTCCTCCGAAGTCACTACTATTTCTGTCCTTCAGTGGCGCCGCTATCTACTCTTTGAATAGAAAATTGTATGTCCTTAGCAAAAGTGATAGGGCCGTGGATCGTTGCGTTAATAGCGCGTGCCGGCAGCCACCAGTGTGGCGACATGCGGGTTTGAGACAACAGACACGCCAGTCAACTGCGAAGCCAGGATAGCCGAGCGCAGCAGTGGACCGTACCGCAGAGCAGTAACCGTGTAGCCAGCGACGTGATGTCACCACAACAAGGGCAGGTCTCTCGCTATGGGCGACGTGACTAGAGCCAGGGGTTAGAGAAAGAAATGCGCGCCACAGGCTTTAAGTCTACATTTCGAGGGAATCATTTATTGTTGCTGGAAATCATAAAAACAACCACATTCAGCAGAGTTACGCCAGACTGCGAGGCGACTGGGCACCGTCTGTAGCAGTCATGGGTTCGATTCCGGTCTGTTCCTGTCGCCAGCATTGAGTCCATCACGGTCAGTCCCGTCGACCTGCCGTCCTCCACACACCCTTCACTTCCAACATCCTTAGAATTTTTGGGAAAAACGTTTCGCACTCTGTTTAAGTATGAGTAAAACTTACGGATTGTAATGCCATCATGTCCGTGAGCCACAAGTGTTTCTAAGTCAGGAATGATGTATGCTATGAAATGCGTGTTAGAGATCACGAAAAACGCCAACAGGCGATATTTTATTATGTGAAGCCTCTATTGACCTCAGCTCGCAGTACTTTTTTCCCAGCATCATTATGGACAAAAACTGCACTCTCCTTGCGACAAGACCCTGTGGTTTGTTTGCTGTGGAGTAAATCGCCAGCCTCGTGTTAAGTGAGACGGCTTGGTGGTTAAGAGACTCGATCTCTTTTGGTAGAACGAGGATTCAAATACCTGTGCAACCATCCTGGTTTATAGAATGAGATTTTCACTCTGCAGTGGAGTGTGCGCTGATATGAAACTTCCTGGCAGATTAAAACTGTGTGCCCGACCGAGACTCGAACTCGGGACCTTTGCCTTTCGCGGGCAAGTGCTCTACCAGCTGAGCTACCGAAGCACGACTCACGCCCGGTCTCACAGCCTTACTTCTGCCAGTATCTCGTCTCCTACCTTCCAAACTTTACAGAAGCTCTCCTGCGAACCTTGCAGGACTAGCACTCCGCTGCAGAGTGAAAATCTCATTCTGGAAACATCCCCCAGGCTGTGCCTAAGCCATGTCTCCGCAATATCCTTTCTTTCAGGAGTGCTAGTTCTGCAAGGTTTGCAGGAGAGCTTCTGTAAAGTTTGGAAGGTAGGAGACGAGATACTGGCAGAAGTAAGGCTGTGAGACCGGGCGTGAGTCGTGCTTCGGTAGCTCAGTTGGTAGAGCACTTGCCCGCGAAAGGCAAAAGTCCCGAGTTCGAGTCTCGGTCGGGCACACAGTTTTAATCTGCCAGGAAGTTTCATCCTGGTTTATGTTTCCTGTGAGTTGCTTAAATCGCTTGAGAACGCTGGGATAGTCCCCTTCAAAAGGAGACAGCCGACTTCCTTCCGCAGACTTCTTGAATGCAAGCTGGTTTCCGACCCTAATGCCCTCAACATCGACGTGGCGTTAAGCTGTGATCTTACCGACGTACATTCTCAGTGTCGCTCAGGATTTGTCGGCAAGCACGCGCCAGCAGAGAAATGGCTTGCGGACTCTCTGAGAGGGCACCTGCGGAGGACGGACTGACAAATGACGTCATCAGAGGCCCCGCTCCGACCGAAAGCCACGTTAAGCCGCCCACTCACTCAGCAGCCGCCCGCCCTGGAGATCTGGACGAGGCACCGTCCCTGGGTTATCGCTCGATTTCGCCAGTAACCGTACCTACTGCGTTTCTAATGTCTCACCAGTGCAAGCGATTTATTGCTGTTGCACCTCATTCATCGGGCAAGATATGACAGTAGACGTAGAGAGTCTGGCAGTTCAAGTCAGCGTGCCAAATAAACCGTTTTGGAGACAATCCGGGCAGTTCTCGTAGATTACTTGCACGTGATACTATCGTTTACCGTCTAGCAAAGTCATCAGAAGACCAAACCAAATTGCAAAATGATTTTAGGAATGTGAGCAAAAGTGGCAATTGACGTAAACTGTAAAAAGAGTCATCTCTTCCACGTGAGTACTAAAACAATCCGTTAAATCTTGATGACAAGATAAATCTAACAAATTTAGATGCCATTGATTGAAGTAAGACCGCCGCTGTGGCCGAGCGGTTTTGGGCGCTGCTGCTACGGTCACTCGGGCATTGATGTGTGTGATGTCCTTAGCTTAGTTAGGCTTAAGTAGAGGGGACTGATGACCTCAGATGTTAAGTCCCATAGTGCTTGGAGCCATTTTGAATTTGATTGAAGTAAATATCTACAGATTACAATTCAATAAACTTAGACTGGAGCCACTGTAACGTGGAAATGACTATGGAAAAGGCGAACCAAATACTGCGTTTTATTGGAGGGACGCTTAGAAGATGCAACTAAGTTACTGAAGAACTTGCCATCCGCTTCTGAACTCTTGCTCCACAGTATGCGATCCTTTCCAGAGAAGATTGGTAGCGGAAATCGGAAACATTCGAAGACGGGCAACCTGTTTTGTGTTATCGCGACACCGGGAAGAAAGTGTCACGGATATGACAGGCGAGCAGTGGTGGCAGCCATCGTCCGTAGCGGGGAGGTCTGATTACGACATTTCAGTCGCCAACGTTCTCCAAACGCAAAAATATTTTGGTCCCTCCCACGGGGAGACAAGACCATTGCTATAAAATGAGAGAACTTAGAGCCCGCTGCTGTTCACTTTTCCCACTACCTATCTGAGAGCACAATACTCTCAAAATGGTTCTATGAACCCTCTGCCAGACACTTAAGAGCGAATTGCAGAGTACTCGTATAGATAAAGATATGTGCGGGACCCAGTTGAAATGTAATTCCTTCACCGTACAATTTTAGCCTTTTCGTAGTAATATTAATTAAAATACCGTTTCTTACTGTATCTGAAGTACGATTGTTGCTTAGAGTTTTATAATTAGTCCATTAACTTTCGGGCATGCAGCTGCGGAAATAAACTTTCCTCCTCTGATGTTTCGGCCGCGTATCGTCCGGCCATCCTCAGAGTGAGTCACAAGACTGACGACAATATGCCAAGCGCGGCCTTATATGCTCCACCGCGGCGGTACTGCGCATGCGCGTCACAGATGATGGACGACGGCAGAGACATGCGCTTACACATGCGCCGCCTGTGGCGAAGGCGTACAGACATTCGATTTGCTTATCGATGTATGATCGGCGGCGGTGACACCATGATGACTTCTCTGCAGTTTAATTACCCCACGAGCCGGATTCCATGCTTTCTCCAAATTAATACCATTATCTCTATTCATTAAATTATTAGCTAATCTAATCTCTATAGCTTCCTTGAAGACAAATTCCCAAAAAGAAGACGTGGATGTTAAAATCTTCACATCACTGTAATCCACGGAATGCCCTGTATGAATACAATGTTCGGCCACAGCTGACTTGTCTGGCTGTAATAAGCGAGTGTATCTTCGATGCTCCACACACCTCTCATCAACGGTGCGTGTTGTTTCACCTATGTACGACTTCTCACAATTTCCGCAAGGAATCTGATACACAGCCGCCTTACGAAGCTGTAAATCGTCCTTCACAGAGCCGAGTAAAGCTGCAATCTTCGTGGGGGCCGGAAGATCACCTTAACACTGTGTTTCTCAGGAATACGGCCTATCTTCGAGGAAAGAGCACCCACATGGGGCAAAAACGCACTAGATCTGAAGGAATTATTATTTTCTTCCCCATCACATACCTGCGTTTTTGGTTTTCCATCGAATGCTCTACGAATTTGTTGAGGAGAAAATCCATTCGATTTAAAAATGGTCTTCATAAATGTGAGCGCTTGTTGCAAATTGTCTCTATCGGATATACAGTGCGCCCGATGCACTAAGGTCTTAAGGACACCAATTATCTGTGAAGGGTGACGGAAGCTACTGGCCTGAAGATACAGATTTGTGTGCGTTGGTTTCCGATGTGCGGCCTGTCCTAATATGCCATCACCTTTACGGCGAACGACAACATCCAAAAAGGGGAGACAGCCGTCTTTTTCTATTTCCATAGCAAATTTAATATTTAATGCTAGCATGGATGGAATTCAAATGCTCAAGAAATCGATGTAATTCATCCATCCCATGGGGCCATGCCACGAATGTGTCGTCCACGTTCCTCCAGAAGACCGTTGGTTTAAAACTTGCTGAGTCCAGTGCCTTGTCCTCGAAGTCTTCCTGCCAAATGGAAAAAATGAGAAATGTTTTTCTCATGTACAATCCTACTGGTTGAAATATAACTGCTATAGTTCTCTATTATCATAAATAAAATTAATGGCATTTGGAAGGAAAACCTTCATATGCTATTGGCAATCGGAACCAGTTTCCTGTTATGGCAATTAGAAAGGTTTTAGTAAATTATTTATTTCCTAATTCGTCCTTTTATTTTTCCAGTGATGGGGTGGACAGCAAAATACACTCCTGGAAATGGAAAAAAGAAAACATTGACACCGGTGTGTCAGACCCACCATACTTGCTCCGGACACTGCGAGAGGGCTGTACAAGCAATGATCACACGCACGGCACAGCGGACACACCAGGAACCGCGGTGTTGGCCGTCGAATGGCGCTAGCTGCGCAGCATTTGTGCACCGCCGCCGTCAGTGTCAGCCAGTTTGCCGTGACATACGGAGCTCCATCGCAGTCTTTAACACTGGTAGCATGCCGCGACAGCGTGGACGTGAACCGTATGTGCAGTTGACGGACTTTGAGCGAGGGCGTATAGTGGGCATGCGGGAGGCCGCGTGGACGTACCGCCGAATTGCTCAACACGTGGGGCGTGAGGTCTCCACAGTACATCGATGTTGTCGCCAGTGGTCGGCGTGAGGTGCACGTGCCCGTCGACCTGGGACCGCACCGCAGCGACGCACGGATGCACGCCAAGACCGTAGGATCCTACGCAGTGCCGTAGGGGACCGCACCGCCACTTCCCAGCAAATTAGGGACACTGTTGCTCCTGGGGTATCGGCGAGGACCATTCGCAACCGTCTCCATGAAGCTGGGCTACGGTCCCGCACACCGTTAGGCCGTCTTCCGCTCACGCCCCAACATCGTGCAGCCCGCCTCCAGTGGTGTCGCGACAGGCGTGAATGGAGGGACGAATGGAGACGTGTCGTCTTCAGCGATGAGAGTCGCTTCTGCCTCGGTGCCAATGATGGTCGTATGCGTGTTTGGCGCCGTGCAGGTGAGCGCCACAATCAGGACTGCATACGACCGAGGCACACAGGGCCAACACCCGGCATCATGGTGTGGGGAGCGATCTCCTACACTGGCCGTACACCACTGGTGATCGTCGAGGGGACACTGAATAGTGCACGGTACATCCAAACCGTCATCGAACCCATCGTTCTACCATTTCTAGACCGGCAAGGGAACTTGCTGTTCCAACAGGACAATGCACGTCCGCATGTATCCCGTGCCACCCAACGTGCTCTAGAAGGTGTAAGTCAACTACCCTGGCCAGCAAGATCTCCGGATGTGTCCCCCATTGAGCATGTTTGGGACTGGATGAAGCGTCGTCTCACGCGGTCTGCACGTCCAGCACGAACGCTGGTCCAACTGAGGCGCCAGGTGGAAATGGCATGGCAAGCCGTTCCACAGGACTACATCCAGCATCTCTACGATCGTCTCCATGGGAGAATAGCAGCCTGCATTGCTGCGAAAGGTGGATATACACTGTACTAGTGCCGACATTGTGCATGCTCTGTTGCCTGTGTCTATGTGCCTGTGGTTCTGTCAGTGTGATCATGTGATGTATCTGACCCCAGGAATGTGTCAATAAAGTTTCCCCTTCCTGGGACAATGAATTCACGGTGTTCTTATTTCAATTTCCAGGAGTGTATTTTGGTATCAGAATACCTATTCAGTTTTTTGGATACGAATAAGTTATGCTTAGATACAGCCATATTGTTTTTTGGTTATTTGTGGGATTTCCATTTGCAATCCTCAAATTTCTCGCGGAATTTGAATCTAATCATTGTCGCAGTCTCGTATCGACGCTAACGCTAGATTTCAGGTCAAACTTAACGGAAAATTTTTGTTCCTATTGAAAACATCTCGGTGGATCCTCATCTCTGTTCTTATGAGGCACATCTGCAACTCTGTTAATGGAGTGTACGCGTAATTATAAAGAATTTTCATGCGAAATAAATTAATAGCGTGCGCAGACTTTAAAAATGTATTCTTGAAGTTATTTTCGTTCTGTCGTTGCAATTAGAAAAATTCGTGATTTTATCACTAGACACGTTTGGCTTTATTCAGGTAAAGCATGACCAGTGGTCTCTAATTAAGTTATTTACGTTTTCATTTGTTTTTAGATCGAAAAATAGTTCGTTAAGAATAGTTTGATTTGTACTTACGGTGATTTTTCGGCTGATCTCGCGCTTACATCGGGAAATGCCGTCTGCTAGCACATCGTTGTTTTTCTGCGTTGGACACTGATAATTTTGATTTAATTTTTAGATGTTCTGCAACACTATGCATTTATTATGTTTTCACAACACATTTTTATTCCCACCACTGTATTCTGTTTGTGTTTGTACTTGGTGTGTATGTTTTGTAGTGTTGCCAACATAACCTTTCGACTACTTTGTCTTTTTTCAAATTTCGGTTATTGTGTGTATGTCATCTATTTAATTACATTTCTGTGTATTTATGTACTGTGTAAGAGTAGAGAAGGAATAACGACGGAGGGATTTTCTTTTTTTTTTTTAGGGGAGGGGGAAGCCATGATGAGTGTGCATAAGTATATAGCAGTGTAGCAGTGTGATAGAGTGTGAGTTAGAGGAGAAGGTGAGGAGCGAGACGTAAAATGAAAGATGATGAAAGTGTGAGTGCGTGGGGGTAGGGGGGGGGGGGAGTTGTGGGAGAATGAAGGATGGAGAACGCTCTTTTCTTTTTCATGTAATTGCATCAATTATTCCTCGTTTCCAATGTTTGTCCGGCAATTGAGCAACTGTTATTTTGTGTTAATGCTTCTTGTAGGTGGAAATGTTCTTTGAAAGGGAGGTCTTAACTGATTTTTATAATATTAATATCGTCTTCAGTATTGCTTTGTCTAGACCATAGTTCAAGCAATATTGAATATAAAAATCAGTTCTAACAGACGGTATTTCTCGATGTAAGCGAGAAATCAGCCGATCTAAAAACATATCAGAATGTAAGTAACTTAATTACAAACACTGATGATTCTTTACCCCAATAAAGCAAACGCGTCTGGTGAAAACATCACACATTATTGTAGTTGCAACGTCAGAACAAAAATACCCTCAAGAATTATAAAGCAACTACAGACACTATGGCTACACAAATGAAGAATTTAATTGTGTATGGTACGCTAGGGGCTTGTGTTTGCTTTTGAAATGATGTGGGCCATTTTCACCGTTAAAAGCTAATGGAGCTGTCGAAAGATGGTTATAAATGGCAGAAACCTGAAACACGGAAAGAAAATAGGAAAACACTGACGGTTACCACTCATTTTATTCTCATACTTACGTTCCTTGTGTTAGCCTAGGCAGTTCTTCTTATACTATTCGCTTATGTTCCCCAAAAACCTCGCTACCCTTTTCCTTGACCTTGAGTAGTTATTACTACATTAGTCCCGAAAACCTGGATATGATGGCGAATAGATGGATATGGGAAACAGAGAGAGTATATCACTCACTATAACTGACCATAAAAATTTCTCCATATCCGTGATTGAGTTTTCATTGGAGGGGGGGGGTGGGGGGTGGAAGGGGATGCACTCCTGGCTGCGAGCTTCGCAGATAATGACAGGCAAAGCCACGTGGCTGTAGGAATCTGTTTTTCCAAGTACAGCCCCTGGACACCTTGAATACCAAGCTCAGACTGCAGTCTCATACACGGTGAATCTTCGACTAAGTGGTTGTCCCAGTCGCGTAGGGAGGAGTCAGTGACATGAGAAATCCTGAACTCGCCAGCAGTAGATCAATCAAACACCTTAATCTGCACTCAAGAAGCTCGACATGCACGACCAAATCCAAATTTTCAGCTGTAAAATTATATTCAGAAATTACAGTTGTCGCAGCAGCTGATCTGGCTTCCACGTCCAGCTATTGGGACAGAGTTATTAAGGAAGCAGTTGAAATCAAAATATCAAGCAACCTTATTAACAGAGATGGTGGATTTTGTTTAAATGCTGCTTGGAATCCGGCTCTGTCTCTCATCAAAAAATAGAGGGACAGAATTAGTGCTAACTCACCTGGTGATTAATAGTCACTATCGATATTTCTGATGTTGGTTATCTTTGTTTCTGTTAACACTTGTTCTGTTTGTGGTATCTTCCTTTTTTCTCCTCTGTGAACCGAGCTATTAAATTTCCTTGCACATTTCTTCCTCATTGCGTTTGTGCCTTGAGAATGGCAGGGTGTGCTCCAATCAAAATATCGGCGGTGGTCGACGACGTCACCCGGAAGCAAACCCGTAAGTTATTTGAATACTCAATTCGCCGGGAAAAGTTAAGGTCTCACAAAAACGCTCTTTGTTTACAGCCTGGTGCCAGTGTTCCGGAGGTCAGGATGCGGTGTGGAGAGGGGAGAGGGGGGGGGAGGGACGTCAGTAGGGTGTGGTGGACAGGAGACCCCACCAGAATCTCAGGGTTGGTATTCTTGATTTGTCGCACTTGCTGATCACTGTTAGTGCGCTCCCGTCGTATAGACGCTGACCCGAGAACTTTCATTCCTAATGATGTATTCTTATCTCTGTGTATTCGTTTTCAATATTTTCCTCGTACCCAGTTGCTCGTATAGCAGTTTGGTGTCCTCAATGTAAACGTCGTGTGACCAGGTAGACCGTTCGCCGGGTGCAAGTATTTCGATCTGACGCCACTTCGGCGGCTTGCACGTCGATGAGGATGAAATGATGATGATGAGGGATGTCATCAATATCAAACACGCGTTCTCCGTTCAAGTAGCGCTCTGCCACTGCTGGTTACTCTGTTTCCTGGACGTACACATCTCATGACTTCTTGGCAGCGTTTCAATACACTGCGCTGCGTTTGAGTAATATACACAGTTCAGACACGTTTATGTGATCACCACCTTGTTTTGACGTCATTGCGCAATAGCCACTCACAGGTGGCAGCAATAGCAGTGGATGGCTCAAATGGCTCTGAACACTATGGGACTTAACAGCTATGGTCATCCGTCCCCTAGAACTTAGAACTACTTAAACCTAACTAACCTAAGGACATCACACAACACCCAGTCATCACGAGGCAGAGAAAATCCCTGACCCCGCCGGGAATCGAACACGGGCGTGGGAAGCGAGAACGCTACCGCACGAATAGCAGTGGAGGATACACTGTATGAAGCAAGTCGGTGGTATGCAGGTAACAGTGAAATCGCCATCTATGTTCGAACTATACATTCAATAACCACTAGTAGACGGCGTGTGGTAGCACTAGCAGTGAAGGGCATATAAAGCGAGTGGGTGGTACGCTGTAATATTGCATTCGTTCTCCAGAAGAACATGATCATTGGGTTTCGGGTCAAAGGTGGAAGCATTTCCGAAACGGCTAAGTTTGTAAACTGTTCGCGTGCTGCCGTGGTTAAAGTATACCGTGCATGGCAAAATGGCGCCACTCAAAACCAGCGCTAAGGCGACTATGGTTTTCCACGGGCCGTAGATGACAGAGCTGAACAACGGCTGCTGAGATGTGTATGGGTGAATCGACAAGCAACTGTTGAATTCGGTGATCTTTATACGAATGAAACGTATTACGAAGAGAATCGTGTCGAAAATAGCTATCATTCTATCCATATATCCACCTAATTCACCGCGTAATTACAATGAAAACACGTCAAATAGAAGCCACTGCATTGAGAACACCATAAAATACACCACTGTTTTCGCCTAACTACTCTCTGCCCCCTCTTCGAAGATTGTACGCTACAATCACCTGTAAATCTCACCATTTTGTATGAATGCATCTCAGAGCTGTATGATGCTATATATTGTTGTATTTGGACTACTCGTGCAACACGGACAGATATTTCGAAGGGTAAACTTCATTTATTTCACGATGCACAAAGTGTATGGAAATGTTTTAATCAGGTTTCTACTATCTTTCTGTAAACAAGATGGGGCATTCTTTACTGAAAACAGTTTGTAACAGCTAATTCAAATTTCCTACCCATTGTTTATGTACAGTGAAGGATTCACAAACTGTTAACTGTTACGTACTGCCTACCACGTTGCTGAAGAATGAATATTGATTTTTCAAATCTAGCATTGTTTACTGGTAGAAACCAAGGACTGCTAAAGTTACAAAAGAAATATTAAGTACTAGCAACGCACTATCACTGTTTTCTAGTTTCTGATGCACACAAAAATCGTTTGTTTCAATATATTTAAGTTTATGTTCAGCTTTTACGTATGTTGCCACTCTTCCTGCTTCAGTGTTGATTCAGTACCGAAACGTCACCCTCCGAAGACCACTTATGTTTGAGGACTGCAGCGTCGGGGGTTCCAATCTGTTCAGAGAGGCACGGGACATGTGTCTCTCCAGAATTACCCCTACCTGACATATAAGGGGCGACCCATTTATCTTGGTGCCTCAAATAATTAAATTTTTACTGAGCACCAAAATAAGAAATGTATTTAGGAAACGTGCTTTACAACTAGGTTGACAGACAAAGGGAAGTACTACAATGGTTGGCCATGGATGACACATGCGGAAGTGATTATAGTACAGCAGTAACCCCCTATCTCCCGACGATGTAAAAAGTCGAACTCCCATGTATGAAACAGTTTCAAGCGGTGAATTATAAATGTATTATTTCCTTAAGCATATGACGTTCAGCATTTCAAAGCTTAATGGCTAAAGATGGAAAACTCCATTTGTGTTTGAAGGTCGTCGCAAAGCGCTATGTGATCTTATTAACAAACACTGGATTAGCTGCGCCACCGCTAAGTACACGCGTGGATATGGGGAACTCTTGTAAATCTCGCGCAGCAACTATTGCTGGAAGGTAGTAGTTCAGGGACCGACTGTCATATCGGATGGCAGGCGCAGGAAATGTTGATATTTACTCGTAGCGAACGATTCTGCGACGCAGGTGTACATCGCTCGCTGGTGAAAAGGCACGGCCCGACGTGCACTGTGTACAGTTGTGAAGTAATCAGGAGAGCACAGGACGCAGAGAGCGGAGAGCATCTGTGCAGCGGCCTGCTGGTTGTCCGCCAGTATCCATCACTAGAAGCTCGTCGTGGTTGGCCTGCCACTTAAACAACGTTGCGGTTGCAACATCACCTAGTCATCTGTGTGTATGGGCCGAAGCAGACTGAGGAAAGCTGACGTTGTAATTATCAAACAGCGCTCTACTTGTCCTCTCCAGAAGAACCACGTGAGAGGCGTAG